>NC_056735.1:769477614-769575114 GCF_019279795.1 Protopterus annectens | reverse complement strand
AATACATGCAGAATAAAGCAGAACAATGTTCAGGAAGAGGCAGAGGGAGGTTTAAAGAAGGCAGGCACTGAGAAATGTACATACTGTTAAGAGTGAATGACAGTTGTTAAAAAAACATATATGGGATCTATAATACAAGCTAAAGACATTAATAATGTTTTGTTTTCTTTTCTATTAACATTTGTGTGCCCATGTCTTAAATGGCAATTTAATAAAGGTGTTAAAAAAATGCAGCTTCCTCAGCGTAGGGGGGTGGGGAAGTTGGGAGACCCCTCTACAGATGATGATCCATGTCTTCCACTTCCCACCTGTGGACAAGCCACAGCTGCAATAGCTGGTGGAAACACATATGCAACATCATGTAAGTTCTCATCTTCATTGCATACAGTGCTTCTTACAGCAGACACTGGATTCACTGGAGAAGTCGGCCCTCACTGCACCTATCAGAGACTACCTGTTGACAATGGTTTAGAGTAGGCTTACCCAGATATCCTACCTTAAAGTCTGCCTGCTGCCAGCACCCCACCTCATTCCCTGTCTGGTGTAACCCCTTCTTAGCATCATGCCCTGCCAGTTTGTAAGTGGTCCAACCCACCCTGTCACATTTATCCATTCCCTGCATATGTGTATCCATCCCTCGCTTCCCCCACCTTTGTGTACACAAAATCAGTTATCAGAAGTGTTTCACTTTTTGCCGCCACCCAGAAACTATTCTTTACCCTCTTTCCATACCTTACCCCTTCTCTCTCTCTCAAAATTGAAAGGATTTATCCTTACAATAAAGTGGATTTTTAACCGTCATTCACCTATTGTGTACTTCCTGTATGCTCCCCTTGTGCTTTATCTGCTTCCTCTTACCCCTTTTCTACTATTCTATACAACCCTTTCCACTTGTTTTAGGCTAATTGTGGTCATATGATTTTAGTCACATGGGCTAAAATTTTCAGAGACTGTATCAGCAGTTGTGAATCACTGAACTTGACAGTATGCTGTCTTAAATTCACAGTACTCAACAGAGCCTTGTAACTCTTGGTTCTTAATGCTGTATTCACAATTTCAAGTATTTCATTCCATAAAAAAATAACTTTCATGTGCACTACAAAAACATCTGTCTACCAAGCTTGTTCTCCTCTGCTCCATAACTTACTGTGAGAGCTGCACCGTTTGCCACAGCGATTCTGCTTAACCACTGTTAATTACCATATCTAAGCTAGGCAGGGATTATTGCCCAGAGATGCAACCCTTAGGTGATACATATATTTTATTACTATGTTAGCCTTTTTGCACGAGTATTACACTGCTGTGCAGTGAAGGCTTACAAATTCAGATCAGATTCTCAAAATAAATAAATAATAAATAAATCAGTATAGTAGCTTTTTTTTTTTTTTAGAATATAAAAGACTTAACAGGAGTTTTAGCGAACAGCAAATATGTTTCGAAGAGTGACCATTACAAATGTTACATGACAGTAAAGAAGATCAATAACTGACAAAGTACAGACCATCCAACAAGAGCCAATGCTATCCCTCCCCATTACAGTAACAGGGTTATGAAAATGTATTAGCCTAGTAAACTTTTTTGCAGAGACGTTTCTGTATCCTATGCTGTAAGGAGCAGGAAATTGTGACTCAACGTACAGCTGACATCTAAAAGTAATGCAGCATTAAAAAAATGCACTAACCAAGCCTGCACTTACGATTAATACAGCTCTAACGTGGTTATTTTACAAAGTGCCACGGTAACTTAGTTATTTTACATAAATGTGACTGCTAATGTTAAGACTAGTTCAGCCATATCACTTTAAAAATTACTCCAGAGATGCTGCTGAGGTGAAATATCTACTTCTTTTGGAATATATTTTTAGCTTTTGTCCAAACTTAAAGTTGCATTTCTTGTATAGGTCTGTACTACACAGACTCTAGCGTTAGGTTGCAAGCAAAGTTTATTTTATCAATAACACGTGGCTGCCTGATTGTAATGCTTGGTAATGGTTGGCTTTGCTTAGTCACTTGGGGGAATGCCATTGCACAGTTTTGTTAATTTTGTATAAAGTTTTGTTTGTGTATTGCTCCACTCAAAACAATAAAATGTTTATAGCAGTTATTCCTTTGTTTAAGGTTACAATTTTTAGTGTAGCAACTAGTCCCCTAACCCTAGCCCCCAAGACTACCAATACACAAACTACCACTTACACCTCAATCAACTCCACCAAAACCCCCACCACAAACACTCCCTGCTGTTCCTTAACATAAATCTAAAAAGTATACTAAACAAAATCCATGACCTCCATGCACTAATCACATTTCCCTGACATAACTATTTTGACTAACTTGGCTTAAGCCACATGTCAGAAACAATGATATACTTATCCCAGGATTCAACGTATAAAGACCCAGAAAGAGCACTAGAAAAAAGCTGGCGACACTCCACTATCTGTATTTAAACAGTTTATTAAGCGCTCCACACAGATTTAGCCAGCCTATTCAAGTCCTTAAAAGCATTAACGCTGCTTCAATAAATTTTTCTCCTTAAATTAGTAAAACATTTTCATTGGTAGGAACCTGTAATTTTTTTTTTTTTAAAATGCATAGAATAATATAATACTTTAATCCAAATACAATTCTAATCATCAGCAATGACATTAATACTTGAGCTTTAAAATATATGTTACAATAAAAGCTATTTGCAAGTCAGTTAAAAATTCCATTTAAAAAATTCATTCATAAAATTCACTCATAAGTACAACTGTCTCGGTATAGCAAAAAAAAAAAAAAAAAAAAAAGTCTGTGCAATTTATAATAAATACCTTTGCAGTTTGTAATAGGTCCACCAGATAGTGCTATTTGCTGATTTTTGCTATACCAAGACAGTGGCTATCTATATCCCCTCCAGGAGATAACACTACCAAAGTTGAAGACATACCTCACTGGGTATCCACAACCTTCCACCAATAAACCGTCATTATGGGTGACCTTGACACTGACTGGTCCACCTCTAATTCCAATAATCCATTCAATTTCATAAACCTATATTGTTTCTCCCAGCTCATACAAAACCCCATAAGAATAGACAAAGCTTCCAACAGACAATCCATCCTGGATGGGACTCTCACAAATAAAATAACACACCCCTTCTAGCAGGATGCCTCCGCAGTACCATAACTGACCATCTACCCATATACCTTATCATAAACCATCTTAGTCCACCCAGACAAGTAATCTATAGGCTAATCCATAACACGAAAAAACATTTAATACCCACACTTTCAACTCCCTCCTCCAACAAATTAACTGGAACCCCCTCAAAATACTACCACTAGATGACGCTGTTCAACACCACCTTCCTCAACATCCTAAACAGCCTGGCCCCCTGCAGAATAGCTAGAAAAAACATCACTATACACCCTGGATTACAAAACACCAAAGACCTACTAAAAGAAGGAGACAATGCATATGAACACTGGCTAACAAAAGCAATGACAACCTTCTACTTTTCAAACAACTTAGGAATAAAGCCAAATCCCAGATAAAAAGCCAACAAAAAAGCCTACTACATCACTGCACAGCAAACAAACAAAACAACCCCAAAAACTTCTGGGCCACTATAAACAAAAACTCCTGCAACCTGATAGTACGTTCACCCCCATCAAATGATAACATTGCTACACAATTCAATTCCTTTTTCATAAACACAATTCACTCACTTGTTAACTATGACCAAAACATCACTACTACAATCCCCGTAGCCAACAATGAGGGTGTAAACCCCTTCTCCTTTAACCCAATCCCAACCCATTTACTCAGTAAGCTCAAGCCCACCAGCCTAGCTGCTGACAACCTCCCATCAAAATTCCTCAAAGCTGCCTCCGAAGTCATAGCCTACCCCATTTCTATCCTCGTCAACCGCTCTACTGCTGAGATCTATGTCGCACTAATCTGGAAGGTTTCCTATATCACCCCACTGCATAAAAGGTGGCAACTCTACCAAGCTTACTAATGACAGACCCATTGCCATTCTTTCACTTCTCTCCAAAATACTAGAAAAATGTATTCACTCCCAGCTTCTAAACTACCTTCGCTCCAATAACTTCCTATTAAACAAACAACATGGTTTTCGCCCCCACCAGAGCACCACAACCGCCCTCCTCAGTTTTACCAACACAATAAATGAACACAGAAATCGGAATAAATACGTCTCATCCATCTTTCTAGAGCTCTCAAAGGCATTTGAGACAGTTTCACACCAAAAACTGCATCAGAACTGGCCACATTACATCTCGGTCAATCTTCCTTAGCTTGGTTCCACAGCTATCTAACCAAATGCCAGCAGGAGATATCATCTTTGCTCCCTGTTAACATAGGAGTTCCACAAGGCTCTATATTAGGCCCCCTATTTTTTACCGTCTTCACAAATCAACTCCATAAATCCACATCAATCGCCTCTGTCATCCAATATGCAGATGACTCTACCCTGATATGCTCCACCCCCTCTCTAACACAACTACATGCTATAACACAACAATCCTTCCTAGAAGTAGAATCCTGGCTAACTAACACTAACCTCATACTGAACCCAAACAAGACCAAAGTAATGCTTGCTCCACACCAAAACACCCAATCCCTCAGCCACTTTTCAAATCCACTCTAGTTCATATAACAAATTACTAGGTGTCACAATTGATAGCAAATTAAAATTCGACCTACACCTCTCTCAAACCATTAAAAAAAACACATCAAACTAGGCTCTCTTTACCAAATTAATCCTTTCCAACCTAGCCAATCTAGAGCAAGCGTTGCCAGGACTCATCTCGTCTACTGTTCTCTACGCTTCTCCCATCTTTACAAACCTTAACAAAACTGACCTTACCAAACTTGAATCAGCCCTACAACAAAACAGCCAAGTTCGCCACTAGCTCCCCATATAGATCCCACTACTGCTCTGCCCTACAACAAATAAACTGGCTAGAAATCAAACAACTAACCTATACCCAACTTGTCTTAACCAACCAACTAACATACCAGCCAAACAGAACCCCAGCCCTACAACAATTACTCCAACCATATGCCAATACTCGGCAACTCTGATTCTCACACAAAACACTCTTCCAAGTATCCAACAGCAACAACAAAACCAGGGACGCCCTCTACTCCCACCACATTTCTAAACTTTGGAACTCAATCTCCCAGCACATCCTAAATGCTAACAACCTACACCAATTCAAAACTCTGCTCAAAGATCACCTCACTAACAACTGACTCTGCTCCTGCACAAAGCCAGGCTAATACCACATTAGCCCACATCAAATTTCATCCCTTAAATTTTATAGCCTCCATGCAGACCCCTCTCCCACTTGTTAACAACACCTATCAGTTGCCTAATTTGAGAATTCCTTTTCTTTTGTAAGGGTATACATATGTACACATATTCCAGTAAATTCAAATGATCAACTAAAGATGGACCCCTGCCCTAAAATATATATATTACATACACACACACAATTTTAGTACATTGTAATAACTTTCTCCTTTTCACTAAAGTGCCTCTTGTATGTTGTACTTTCTTTGTCGTCTCTAAATATTTCTGTTACATTACTATTCTTGTTTTATTGGAGCTTTTCTCCCAGGCCTCCTCTGAAAATGGGCTCACAACCAGACAAACCATCCCGGTCAATAAATGTAAAATAAAATAAATGAATAAATAATAAAATACCTTTCAACATTCAAGCATAAGAAATCTGGACACAGCCTAAAATAATGGGGGGAGAAAGGCCCAAAACTAGTGATAGATATTAAATATTGCTCTTATAAACTTAGAAAGTTGTTATAACAGGATTTGTGTTGCTGTGCATTTTCTAAAGGATATGAAGTCCGAAATTCAAATACATGTCATTAGTGGGTTAAACCCTCAGTAATTTGCTCTAAAATTAGAGATTTTGTGAGGAGCAGACCAAAAATATGAGGTGAAAATCTGGACAGCTGAGGGGTATATGTAAAATAACAGCGCGGATTACAACCAAATCACTTTAGATGTAAATTTCTCACTTGGACATGTGTAGTTTTTGCAAAAAGAGTGACAAAGGACATTTCGTAGGACAAATTTACAATAAGGTATATTGTGTGTTAAAATATTGGTTAAACAGAAAATAAGAGACAGCACGGCTATACTTAAGGTTGTAATTCAAAAGGCAGAATACTTATTTAGTAGAGAAGTACATGGGGTGAACTCAAAGTACCAAGATGTGTGCACTTTTGTGTGCATGTTGTGATAACCTTTTGGGATTCAGGAAAAGCCCTACAAATTGAAGATGTACTTGCTCCATGGTAGTGCTGAATACTAATGAGAAAGTCCAGGGAAAGCAATGCACCCCCCCCCCCCCCAACCATCATCAGGAAGCCATCTACATGCTGAATAATTAAAGAAATTGCTAAGCCATGTAGATTAGCATGGTGGCCCAACACATCACGGTAGTTAGCCTATGTTCAACTACTGGATACAAATGCAGTACAGGAATTGGGGACAGCCAATAAACACCAGTTATTTCAAACCAAAGTGCCATAAAGACACCAGCCCATGGATCGGGGATGGGAAGGGACACCAGACACCAACCAAGTGCCACAACAGCACTTACAGCAGTACAAGGTTTGAGGGTAGGGGTGGGGGAGGCAATATCCATCAGGGAGTACTCTAACCCTCAAAAACACTTCAACTAAAATAGGGAACGGGATGAGGAGAATACTAGATTGGGGGAGGTCAGAAAGTCAGGGTCAGCTGCTGGAACGGTGGAATGTTTGTGTTTGAATGCATACTAGTGCTTATATGGGAGAATGAATGAAGGAAGGATGTCAATGCCTACATGAGCACCAGTTAACTATTAACTACCACAACGTGCAGATCAGCAAATGCAGTAACTGCAATTCACAGACATGCAAATTAGTCTTCCTCATTCCAGCTAACATTGTTTCTGAATTTCAAAGCATCATGCCATTAGAGAAGGGCATTTTACTGTTCAGTCATGAATTCCCAGGCTTGTCCAGGTGAAAAAAAAAAGTTAGTAAAATAGGCCTCACTTCAACCCTTCCATTAACAGATGATTTACAGAAATCTACTTATAAGGTCAGCTACAACCACACAAAACAAAAATGACCAGCAGACAATAAGCCAAACATGGCAGAAATCCCATTCTTGTTTAAAGAAAAGGAGGAGGCTACTACTCCAATTTCTATGCATTCTCTTAAAAAACAAACAAACGTACACACATTTATAAGTCAAGAATTTTATGTCAAAAAACAGCCTGAAAAGGGGGCTGACTTATGCATCAGTAATATGGTATATCATATTACTGAAGCATGACTTATTAAAATGTATAGCAATATCCAAAAAAAATACTTAAATGATTCCTATGCCTTAATGACTATTAATTGTATGCATTTTTACTAACAAACTGGGTGGGGATCACTACCAGCATTGCATTAAAACACTGTCATGGCATGCATGGAATTGTTAACTGCATACAATTATGTGAAAAGACAATAATACTTTGTTTTTAATGATTGCCATACCTTACATATTTTTGACTTAATACTTCATAATTTAAAGGAAAACACTACTCTTACTTGCAGTTTTTCAGCCCAAAACTATGGTTTGGTTACATGGAACTAGCTTGTGGTTCATAAAGCTTTAAATTTCCTTGTCTAAGAAGCAAAGGAAGAGAAAGCCCACATTTTTTTACCATTTTTTTATTTTTCCAAATAGTACTTATTAGTTCAAATTGATACAAAATGCTTTTAACAGACAAAGAAAATGCATATAAAAAAGGGGAAGCCACAAACAGAAGTCACTAAGAGCAACTATTTACAATAGAAAAATATAGTTAAGAGGGAGAGAAATAATTTCATTTTCTATAACTAATACATTTTCAGTGATGTACTGTAATATTAATTCAATGTCAAAATCGAACTTTAATGGTCACTAGAATTCCTGTGCTTTAACTTTGCAAAATTTTGTCTACTCAATCTCGGAGAGTTTTCTACTTTTTAATGATCTGCTCGTTGAAAACCTACATTCTCCTATCCTTGGTTCTTACATCTTCCTTGACATTTAACATCTGCAATTGTTGGAGGGACCATTTACTTC
This sequence comes from Protopterus annectens, assembly GCF_019279795.1. Taxonomy (NCBI): domain Eukaryota; kingdom Metazoa; phylum Chordata; order Ceratodontiformes; family Protopteridae; genus Protopterus; species Protopterus annectens. The sequence continues at coordinate 769,566,981 of NC_056735.1, read as the reverse complement.
CACTTTCTCATTATACATTTCTTGGCCAAGAAACAACAGCAGCAAATTCAAAACAGTACAATGAGGCCTGGAACCCTCGAGAAGACCCGACATCCCTAACAGAATAGAATGTATCTGAGCTCTTGGACCTTATGTTTGTGTAACCAATCTCTTGCTTAAAATTTACAAAGTAAAGGACAGTCCCAGATTATACACTGTCAATCTGCCGGTTCAGGCTTACGACCTCTCCAAAAGCTAAATGAGTTTCTGGGGAAAATATGCGACGACCTGGCAGGTGTGTAGAAACAACTGAAATGGCGCTGCCAGCCAAAAAAATCTGAAATTTCTTAACTGCATAGCATACCTAAAATAGAAAGACTAGCTTGCCAGTCTTTGAGTGGTACAGGAGTTTTAAAGCTCTCTCTCCTATATGAGCCTGAACCCTTTTACTTTGTCGGTGTTAATTTTTAAAATTAAAGAATACACCTTGCCTATCACTCCTTTGTTCCAACGTCTGATAGTGCTGTTGCCGAAAAATAACCCAAGAAACAAAGTTAGGGTAATTTTTAGGACTTACCTTACACAGGTTGAAGGACTTTACTTCTTGTACTAAAAGATTAAAAAAATCTGTATAGGTTTCATTCACTCTAAACTCTAAAAAAGCAAACGGATCCCAGTTAATGAGGACACCTTTAATAACTAACCATGTCCAATAACGTAAAGCCTCACACTTTTTCAAGTGTGTTTGAAACAAGGAAATAAGCTAGCAGAGATTACTCATCTTCTTTATGGGGGCAAATTCCAACCACCAAAGGCATAATTTGGCGTGACATAAAAAAAATCATTTAGGGTGACCATCATTTCTCTTCTTTATAGTGGAACCCCTAGTAGGTATTGTGGAAGCCTGGTTTTAGGCAAGTCATACAACCTATTTAAGTCACCAAAAAAAGGCAACAGTATGTCTTTCTGCTGACGGAAATAATTAGTTGAACCCAGCTATAAAATCACCTTCGATGTTATCATCTGGATATATGATGTAAAATCAGAGAAGCTCAACTCCCCAAAATCTTTTGATAAAGACAAGATCTCCCAAGAGATAGTATGCTTTTACCGGTCTCAAATAAAATTGAGCAAGATCCTCTTAACTGTTTGCAACTATTCACTTTTGGCGGCGGAAAGACCTTGGGCTGCATGAAGGATAAGAGGCTGAATAAAGTAAGTAACTGCCTGCATTTTCTGTGGGATATCTAGACACTGTCATTTCTAATTGGTAAACATGCTCTTTTATCCAAGATACTTTATATGTTAAATCCATTGATCCCACTAATGTGCTAGATAACTGTATCCCTGAAGAAGTCATATAACTTCTGAACTGTAAAAACGGGAACTGCTGAATCAAGGTTGGAGAAGGTGTATAAGAAATGAAGATTACTTCTGTCTTTAGGACTTATTTTCTACGGAGACAAACTACCAAAATTTTCAAGTAGTTGGAAAACCATTTGGAGTTCGTGTTCAGGATCAGTTAAATACAGAAGCATGTCATCTGCATATGAGGCTATCTTATATGTTTGAGGGGCTATTTTGTAACCCCTTAAGCCAGAGTTCCTCAGGCAATAAGCCAGAGATTCAATAAAGAGGGCAAACAGCAATGTAGACAGGGGATATCCCAGTCTTGTTTCCTGTAGGAATGAAAATCTCCATGAAAGTCTGGAGATGATCTTTACTCTTGTTGTAAATCCCTTGTATAACGTTGAAAGAAAATTAATAAACTTAAGGAGAAATCCTACAGCTTGTAATACTAAGAAGAGATACTCCCAGCTCACTCAGTTGAGCACCTTCGCATACATCTAAACTGGCTGGTAGTCGTGGAGAAACTGAAAAAAATCTTCTACTATTAAATTTTAAGCAAGGTGTCAGAGGTAGATCTACCATTATAAAACTGGTCTAATCCTAGATGTGTAAGGGGAGAGATACATTTAGTCAATGTATGTGCCAGCAATGCCATTAATAGTTTGCAATTGTGGTTAACTACAGAGATAGTTCAGTAGGGCAGCACTAACAAAGGATTTTTTTTTAGGTTTTGAGATTACAGAAATGATGGCAGTCTTCCAGGATGAAGGGAAAATAGCCTTTTAAAGACTAGCATTAGCCAAATTTGCAAACTGCACAAAGAAATCATCTACTTCTTTCTTATACATTTCCAAAGGAAGTCCAAAATTGTTTTCCCTGACAAAAAATGAAAATGTGTTGAGGTTCCAAATGCCTATCAAAAACTGTTTCCATTTTTAGTATTAGTATAAGGGGCATATTGTAAGTATATTAGTGCTCCATAAGCCATGATCACAAATTATGCATGTGTTCTGAGGAAATGAATATTTCGTGAGTTCTAGAGAAAATAGTAAAAACAAAGACATGCAAGTTTATCGATTGCCTGGGAGGTCCAAGGCCAAGTGAGCATTTCAGAATCTCAAATATTTTAAGTGCTTGGCTAGGAACCACCCAAGAGATTGTGCACGGAAGAGGCAATAGCCTGACTGAACTTCTCTAGGGGTGCAAACTGCATTTCAGTCTCCCGATCATATGCCCTCCTGAAATTATATTCATTCCCTGACTAGTTTAGCCCTTCCAACATCCGACTGTTCATGGGTAAAGAGGAAAATGTCTTGCTTTTGTATCGAAGCTGTATCCTTTTACTCTGACAAATCTACCTTTAGGGTCAGTCAGCTGGGAAACTAAATCAAAAGAAATATTAAGGCTCAAAGCCATAACCCTTCTTCCAGAAGGGCAAAAAGACCCCCCCCCCCTTATATTTATTCCCAAATAATGTCAGTTGTTCCGCATGGCTAGACATGGTGTTAATGTTCCACATTAACAAAGAAATTTGATATGTGCAGTGAGATGTTCCAATTTACTATTATAGCACAGCCTTTGAATGCATAGTCAACCATAAAAATTTAAACAGCCACATAATCAGATGATCCATCATTTTCCTTATCAATACTGACTCTTGGCTTTTAGATATGAAAATTTATAAAACATTGCAACTTAAACTATATACAAAAAATATTAAGGTGTTTCCATGAAGAGGGAAAATAACCCTTATTGAGACAGTGATGCTATCCAAGATACCCGTGCACACTGTAAGAGTTAAGTGAGCTAGCTTATTAATCATTGGCAGAATCTGCATGGTACTGAGGTTTTCTGCTCTCTCAAACTCATTCTTCATCTACTTAGTAAGTTTAGCCTTCAGTGTGTAGTCTTCTGAGTACACAAAGGACAAAATAAAGGCGAAAGATGTCCAACAAAATATGTCATGCAATCTCGTATAAACTATTGTAAAGCAAAACTTTACTCAATAACAATTAACCTTTATAAACTACCAGTTGTTTGTTCATACATTGAGTGGATGAGGAAAAGCTCCAAAGAAGCTGGAGTGACCATTACTAGTTGTTTGGAAACTTTAATTTTGTTGCTGGTTCTCTTCCTCCTCCTCAGACAGTGAAGCATTTCCATGGTCAAAAACCCAAAAATACTGACTGCCTTTGGATCAATCTTCTTTTAAATAAGGGGAATGATTCAATCTTTTTAATGGGAGACCATTTATTTGAACAAAACATTACTCTGCTGACGGAATCTCCCTTTTCCATCTCTAAAGCGTGGTTTGAAGTAAAAGACTGCTCTACTCTAACCTTCACTTTATCAGGGGAAATAAAAGTAAGCGAACTACCAGGCAACCATACATTCAGATCAGGCAGGTAAAGACACCTACATTTCCACTTGTTCCTTTGGCATAACTTTAGAGCAGGCTGGAAAGCTACATGCCATATCAGGGTCTCAAGTGCATAGTTATCGGTGACTATCCTCTAATCCTTGTAAAATGCTTTCTAGGTGTCCAAACAGAAGAAAGGATCCTTTTCTTCAGTGAAGGAGTATCAAACATACTAATATCTGACAAGGTCTCTAGTTTGCCATCCTGTTGGCAGAGAACACTCTGTGTGCCATTTCTACATGAATGTCTGTAGCAGGGATACCAGTCCATTTTTAGTCATGGAGTAATAAAATGTATACACTGCACTGCTTCTTGTGTTTCAGGGATGCCCACAGAGTGAATGTTATTTCTACAAGAATAATCTTCAAGATCAATTAATTTCACCTCCACATATTCTAGTCTTTGGAATACCTGCTAATGATGTTACTTCAGGTTGGTAGTTTTCTGAAGTTATACAGATTAGAGTGTCTAGGTGTTCCATCAGAGCTTCCTCCAAATCTTTGATCTTGGCAGTCATTCTGGTTATATGTTCGGACAGGGTGTTTTTCACCTTTTATATCTCTAATGTCAGCAGGTCTAGTTTTTATGCAGCGTCTCTGTAATTGAGTTGCCAGCCACTGCAAATTCAACTGCTCTCTGTATTGTGGTGTCACCACGTGTTGCTTCTGTTTGCTGGGCCATAGAACTCTTAGGTTTCTTAACTCATTCACAAGTCATATAAATGTGCTTTTCTACATGTCACTTCACTGTAGAGGATAGAGCTTGTACAATAAATCCAATACAACACTTGAAATATCATCAGCAGGAAAGAGCAAACTATTAAAATAGCAGAGGGATAGCTGGAGCACTATAGAAAACCAAGTACCTCATCACTGCTGGAACTGGAAGTCCAGACCCACCTTTAAGTATAAAATTTTGTGTTTTGTCAGAGTTTGTCTAATTGCATGATATGCAATTGATATTTGGAAATCTGTAGATTTTCCTGTAAGGTATTGTTCGCTATCTCGCATAAGCACTCCTCAGTCTTGCAGATAACAGCAGCTGATACAAAAGACATGTACGGAGTGTTACAGTACTTTTCTCAACTGCCTTTGTTGTAGAGGTAGAAAAGACTACTACTGCATGTAATGGACCACATCTTTCTGGTCAGTAAGCCACTTAGAAGCATTTTTTTCTTTAAAAGCAAAAGCATTTTTACAAATACTATTCCAGTCTTATGTGTAAATAATAATTGCTAATTTCTCATACTCAGGGATAACATACAAGTTGAGGGGACAACAATACAACAACGTAAGTGGGGAAAATATAATGCACCAAGACACACAAAAAAAAATCTCTCAAAACATAAAGTACAGAAAAAGATGTACTTATTTACTTCTGAGATGCACTGCAAGGATACAGATAACAAGACAACAAAACTGTAAGGACAAAAACATATTCCCATTGAAGGCACTGATGTATACCAGTAGTATTTTGTCTGGTGGTTGGCAGTTCTTTGAAGCAAGTTAACACCTCCTTAACTGCAGTGATGGCTTTTACACCTCAGGAAGAGTGGCAGTGAGGGAACAATCTATCAGTATTCAAAGGAATACAAACTGACAACCTTGGAAAAACCTTAAAAATTCACTTAAACTATAGGCAAACATGCACTAGCGGAAATGGAAACAAACCATATTAACATTTATTTTCATGCATTCTATATTAAACATGTTTTAATAATCATTCACTCCAACATTACATAAATTGTTCAATTTATGCCTTCCCTAAAACTTTCATCCTTCTGCATGTACTTTTTCCACAAATCCCATTTACTTCTATGTAATTTGCTCCTTCCCTTTACTGCAGATCCCACCTCCAGTTCTTTCATCTACTTTACAATTGTCAGTACTTTAATTACAAATGATTTAGATTTTGATTTCTATTTTATAGCAAGTCATTTTTTTGGCAGCTAATACCATTACACTTAGCTTTACTATATCTAAGCAATTCAGATCCTGTGTCCCAGCTCAAAACAATCATTTCCTTAGTTATAGCCAATTGCTCCCCAACATTTCTGACACAGGACTCTGTATGGAGTTTTTATTTTTTAATTTAACAACTTATTACACTTCCACAAAACATGTTCTCGGTTACCTCCATCATTCCCATCATACCACCATTTGTTGTCTACCCAAGGAAAAATTCTCTATAAAGTCTGCTTGGAGTATAATAATACATATGTAAACACTTCCAACCAAAAACACTAAACCGTATGGACTTCAAAACTTGGGAGCCACAGAGATGTCCTCCTATTATTCCTTTGTAAACTTCCTTTCCAGTTTTTCTTCCTAATCATTTTTTAACTTAAAAAACATAAATTAGAGGTGGTATTGTGCAATATTTCACATGCTCTACTTACTGTCCATTCTTTAAACAGCAGCTGCTGTTCTAGATTTGACTAAAAACTCTACCAGAGCTGGTCTTTCACTTAGTATTCCCATCTCTCTCTTTTCTTCCGCCGATATCAATCCTTGGTAGGGAAGGAAGTCTCTAACCTGCAGTCCAAAATTTTGCTTGGCCTCATCAGACTATCACCTTTCCCTCTCTAGTTATTTGTTCCAGATATCTTGGTTCTTTTGCCAATTTTTCCCCCAGTAAATTTCAGGTCCTTCTTACTCATTTCTACACTTACTTACAGTCATCCCTACTGGCAAACTCTCTTTTATCAATTTCTGTGTTATGTTAGTTCTTAAACACTTTCTGCCACTTATGTTCCGTATGCTTGCTCTTGTTCTCCTTAAGGGCATCCAAATCCTAATCCCATTACTCAAACCTCTTCCCAGTTTTATCATCACCCCTTTCCAATTTGATCTAGACTAGTCTGCTTGTGTTATATACATGAGCCTTAAATGCACAGCTCCAAAACATCCATCCAAATCAGGTAATCCTAAACTACTATGTTTTATGGGGTGGGCCAACTTCTCACTCAAGTTTTGACCTCTTCCCCTCCAAAATAAATTCCTTCAGATATTTAATAATTGTCCACAAACTTTTATAGTTGATGAAAGCTTGCCTGGCATGGGATTAAAACATTTTCACTGCATGTATCTTGCCATCTATATTCATAATCAAGGGCTTCCACTTTCTCAGTTTTTGTATTTACTTTAGTCCCTTCCCACATATCCTTAGCTGGCATAATGAAATCTATTTAAACCATACACCTAAATACTTCCATCATACTGTGGGTTCATGTATGGGTACACAGTTTACCACAATAGCCTTTGCTTTATCTTGAAATTGTCTCCGTAGACACTAAAATGTCCTTTCCTGGATCTTTCAAGTAGAAAGTAGTATGACATAGGGATATAGGGAATCTCCAAACTCTGGATCCCACACAGTTTGGTTTTGTGAAGGGTGGATCATGCCTGCTCAACCTAATTGACTTCTTTGACTCAGTTACCAGAGCTGTGGATGAGGGCTAGGTCGTTCACACAGTTTGTGGTTCAAACATAAACACCCACCAATTTCTTTCGATAATGAATTTCAATCCAAAGAAATCATTGTTGTAAGTCAAAGCTATATTATACACCTGTGGGTCAGCATTCATTTGTGTACTAGCAAATTCAACCACACCTCTAGACCCTAACAGTAGTAGAAAATGGCCAGTCTTTTTTTTCCTTTAACTTCAACTAAAATGGTCAAAAGGAAGGATTCAGAATACCCCCTCAAACTGACCATGTTCTGCAATTTGTCACATTCCAGTTAAAACTCAATGTCATTAGTAATCATCCTGGTCATCCTTACACAGTCCTTTCACAAGGGCCTTCTTTTGATGTACAGGATGGATGCTATCAAAGTGTAAGAAAGAAGTAGGATATGTAGGTGTATTGTAGATTGTCGATTCAAAACACTTTTCCAATTTATTTTTCCTGATAGCAATATAAAGAACATTTACTGAATCAGTCTGAACATCCATTTTAAACCTCATAAATTCAGTAGTGGTATGTAAATAGTCAAAGAATTCCTGTAACCTGTCTTCCATCAGTCCACAGAAAGATCACATCATCCAAAAAGCACCCATAAAACACCCAATCGTCCTTAAACTCAGAATTCAATACAAATTGGGTCTCCCGGTAAGAAAGGACTGCAATAGCAAACATGGGGGCACAAACTACCCCTAAACCTATGCCAGTCTTCTGTCTGAATAACAGATTTTCAAATACCAAGAAATTATTCTTTAAAACCATACTCCTAAATACCCTCAAGTTCTCAACCAGCCCCTTCTCCAGGCTAGTAAAAAAACTAAGGTATTCATAAAACCATTCAATCCCCAAGTCATGGGGAATAACTGAGTATAAATCTTGAATGTCAATCGTGACAAAGATCAATTCATCATTAAACATATTCGAAATCTTCATTAAAAAGTCCCATGAATCCTTCAACAGCCAAGCACTATTCTGAAAACTATTTTTAGTAAGAAAATCAATATACTTGACCAGACAGAAGGTTTTATACGCTTTCACATAAACTATAGGGTGTATTGGTGGGTCAATTATACTTATGTATTTTAGGGATCCCAAAGATGGTGGGGATCCTGGTGTTATGGACCACCAAAAATTAAACCTCAACAGTAATCAAGTTCTCCATTAAAATTTTTTCCAGCGTCAAATCAATGTTTCTATATGCTATATTCAACTCGTTAAGTGAACTCTCCTCATACGTATCTGAACATAAAATATTAAACCTTCTGTTCATGTAATCATTGGTATCCATAACCACTAGGGCCCCACCCTTATCAGGTTTCATTACTCTAAGGCATTTGTTCTGGGTGATTTCTTCCTCTTGGGTCAAATTACGGTAAACAAACATCCTAGAACCACTTTTGAAATAATTCCTAAGACCGGCCTCACAACCTTTCAAACATCAAAACCATGGGCCGAGGTGGGGTGGGACAGGTTAAATACACTCGCTTCTTAATAGTTGAATTCAAAACACTTTTCTTTATTACCATTCATAAAATAAAATGTACAACTCAATTTCCATGTAAAAAGTTTAAGTTGCAATAAAATGTCATCAATTCTAGCATTTCTATCTGGAACAAAAGTCCAATCCCACTCAAATAAGTTTTCCCATAAAACATTAAACTTCCATTCCACTGTAATTATACAATTTAAAGTCACCATGGTGATTCTGAAGAATTGAACATGAATCAAAACTTAGGTCACGCAAGATGTCATTATGTCCCCCTCTCCCTCCCTGGGGAAGGGGGGTGATGCAGGTAAGAACTTACTTCAGGCTGTTGGTAGCACTACCTCTCCCTCTAGTCAATCAATATGCGAGACCGCCTGAAAGGAGGAGCTTCTAAAGGGACTTCACCAACACTACAATTATCGCCATTGCTATTAAAACCCCTATTTACATTATCCACCCCTCTACAGTCCAGTGAGCCACAGACCTAGTCTCACATAAAGCTGTTCAAGTTCTCATCTTTATAGTATGCAATTCATTACTACTAAAGGAGGTACATTTACTTTTTCAATTTTTAGTAATTACTTTTCTGGCGATAGCAAGAATAGACCAAAGAAGACTCACTTGGGTTTTTGAAATTATCTCATGAATCATAACTAAAGATTTAGAAATATTACATCCATCTGACCACAGAGCTTGAATTAAGTTATTCATTTCTTTCCAGAAAGGGGAGATAACTTCACATTCATATATCATATATCATATGCATCCAGTTATTAAAGAATCGCAACTCCAGCATTTAATTCTATTTGATTTATAACTAAATTTTGTTGGAAGTGACAAAAACTCTGTGTAAGAATGTCCAAGTGAGAAAGTTCCAATATAATGAAGATTTAGTTTTATCTGTAGATTTCATTACTTTCTTGTATTCTTCAGAAAAGTCTCCATTATTACATTTTGAGGAGTAATTCCAATAAGACTTGCCCAAATATGTGAAATCTAATTTAAAAAAAAGTTATAAACTTGTGACAAATAGGATTTCTCATTGCATTATTATTGATATTTATTAAGAATTCCCATAATCTGGGGAACAATTTCTTATCTAGGTTAAATATCTTAATCTCTGTGTTCACAAAGTCTCTATATATTTGTAAAATTAACCAATTCTCAGAATCTTGATTGTATTTGGACCTTAATTTTTCAACCGTATCTATATATCAGTACCATGTAAGAATTAATGCCAATAAATTAAGTTACTCTGTTGTTTCAATTTTGTTGAAGTTATGAGTTTCTAAGCAGTCATCTGTATGTGCAACTGGAAACATAGAAAATATTAAACTCTTTAATACAATGATTAGAATATGTGAACGTTGAAAAGAGGAAATGATGCTACTTAAATAGGGAATTTGAGAAGAGGGTGTAATTCCATTTACGCACAAATCTTTTAATAACCATATAAAATTAAGGACTATTTGTTTATGGACTAGCTGTGATACATTTACAGATCTTTTAATAACCATATAAAATTAAAGGACTATTTGTGATACATTTATTACTTACCAATAATATTTCTTGATGTATTTGTTTCCAATTTTTGAATCATAAGATGCATTTATCCACAAAGCTATAACTTTTACAATTAAAGTAGCATACAACTGAAATATCAGGGAATCCTATTCCACCATTATCCCAACCTTTTCTGTGCCAATCAAAAGTATACTCTTGGTTTATTAGAATGCAAAAAAAAACTTAAGTAGAATATTACTTGCCTTCATATTTTGGTGGAGATGGTACTAAAGATTGTAAGATAAACAATATTTCTGGGAGAATCATCTTAATAAGCAATAATTTTTCTTCCATGGTAAAGACGAATTTGTTCCAATTTGCGTTATCAAAACAACCTGTTCAGAGTTTGTTTGCATCATTTCTTTACTATTAGATATAACAGTCATATAGCACCATTTAATTGCTATTCCAACTGAAGTTAGAATAAAAAATCATACAAAAATAAATTAAATTAATAATATACTTTTTTTATTATGATCAAGTCTTAAGTTTGAAATTTCTTCAAACTGACTCATGCAACTAATTCTATTTTCTAATAAATTCTCTTCATTTCCTATTGTTAGCAAAATATCATTAGCAAAGACCTGAATCTTTAGTTTGAAATCTTCTTTTATTGATGTTCTTACTTGATCTAATACTATTAGCAAAGAGTTTTATAGGTAATGTAAAAAATAAAGGTGATAATAGACAGCCTTGTTTTATGCCTTTTTGTAATTTAAAGGACTTAGAAAGAAAAGAACATATTGAACATAAGCACAAGAGTTACTGTACAACTTGGAAATGAATGCAATTAGCTCAGGTGAGAAATTATACAGCAAGTGTTTTAAACAGGTACGACCAATTAACTCAGTCACAAGCCTTATCTAAATCAAGACCAATGACAGAAAGCTTTTATTTTTATTACAATATATGTATTCTTATTATTCTGTACTTGTCTATTTAAAATAAACCCAGTTTGATTATTAATTAGCTTAGATATAAATAGATAATTCAGTTAGCTAAAATGGACATGAACATCTTATGAAATGGGTCTGTACAGTAAGCACTTTGAGGATCCTTACCTTGTTTTAAGACAGGTGTTACAAGGGAATATTTCCATAATGGAGGACTTCAGCAGTTATTTTTCTTTCTCTATAGACTTCATCTAATATTTTAACTGCATCGTCCAGTAGCATTTTATATAGTTCTGGCAGAAGACCATCTAAGCCCGGAGCCTTAATATTTTTTAACTTTTTTATTGGCTCTTTTACTGTCTTTCGGCTTTTCCCAGTAGGGGTCGCCACAGCAGAACTCCAGTCTGCTAATGATTGGCAGTGAATTTTTACGGCGTCGAGTAGCCAGCCCTGCACCCAACCTTCAAAGAAGGCACACCCACACACACTTGCACCTACCAGCGTGTCTTTAAATTCACTCGACCGAGGGGAGGACATGCAAACTTCGCACAGAAGGCGCTCTAGCTGAGAATCAAACCGGAGAACCTCTTGCTGTGATGCAACAACACTAACTGCTGCACCACCGTGGCCATTACTTTGATCTTTTATTTTTGTTAAAGTGAATGGTCTATCAATTTATTTGCTCACTTGTTATTTTCTCTTAGAAACATTTCAACTATATCACTATACAGGTATTTATAGGTTCCTAAAATATTTTAAAGCTCTCAAGAATACTTTTAATATCCATCCTTTTTCTTTTTTATTGATATGTGTTATAATTTCTTTGATATGCTTTACTTTATTCATTTTCTTTGAAGGGTTTACTGAAGGTTAAGTTTTTCCAGGCTTATTGAAACTTTATGATTTAGAATTTCAACATATTTTGTATTTAAGTTTTAACTTCAGACTGACTGATAATGTCAATTGTTTTTAGATTTACCTTTAGTGTATCCATTTTGGCATGTAGTGTATTCAATTCTTTGTCCCATTCTCTTGTCTTACTAATATGCCAGCTTGTAACTTTTCCATTTAAGTAAGCCTTTAGTAAATCCTTCAGGACAACGTCAGATACTTCAACATTCAGGTTTATTAAAAGGAAATGTTTATCTCTAACATGTAAATCCTTGAATCCTTTTATTTCAATAATGTACACTGGTAATCTCCTGGGATGTATTAAACTGTCAGTTTTTTAAAATATTAAAGATTATAACATTATGCTCTGATAAAGGACATGAAACTATTGAAACTTCTGTGATAACAGTGTTTGAGACAAAAAATATTTGTGTGTTCCATATCTATATGATTAAATGGACAAATTGCAGGGAGTTTTCCTTACTTCATATATATTCTTTAAATTCATTAGACTTACAAAATTTGTCAAGCATTTGGCTGAAGATTCAATTCTCAGCTTTCTATCTGCAGTGGAATCTTTGTCTTTTAAAATATAATTAAAATCACCAGCCATTACGACTTCACTTTAATGTAATAGATATAGTGTCCAAGTAGTTTTGCATCTTTAGCTCCAACCCTTGGAACCCAGTAACAGTTCACCAATGTATACAGTTTTCTGTTCCACTCACTTGTAACAATGCTTAACATACCACTTTTTCAACATAGGCATCTATTACATTAGGCATTACTGGTTAAGTTCTTCCATAAAATGAGGGAGCCTCTTCTTTTAGCTCGAAAGCCAGATCCTGCTAAAACTAAACACAGTGGATTTAAAAAGTGTACACACCCCTGTTAAAATGCCAGGTTGTTGTGCCACAAAAAATAATTTGAAAACTTTTCCCACCTTTAATGTGACCTATAACCTGTTCAATTCAAATGAAAAAACAAATCTGTTAGGGGAATAAATACAAAAAAACATACAATAAGCTGGTGGCATAAGTGTGCACACCCTTAGACTAATACTTTGAAGCACCTTTTGATTTAATTACAGCACTAAGTCTTGGATACACACCTGCTATCAATTAGAGACTCTGATTAACCCCAAATAAAGTTCAGCTGTCCTAGTAGGATTTTCCTGACATTTACTCAGTTGCCTGCTACAGCAAAAGCCATGGTTCACAGAGAGGTTATAAAGCATCAAAGGAATCTCATTGTTGAAAGGTATCAGTCAGGAGAAGGGTACAAAAAAATTTCCACAGCATTGGATATACCATGGAACACAGTGAAGACAGTTATCAAAAAGTGGAGAAAATATGGGACAACAGTGACGTTTCAAAGAACTGGACGCCCCTCCAAAATTGATAAAAAGACATGCCAAAAACTGGTCAGAAAGGCTGCCAAGAGACCTAAGCAACACTGAAGGAACTGCAGGAATTTCTGGGAAGTACTGGTTGCGTACTTGCATATTACAACAATCTCCCGTATTCTCCATATGTCTGGGCTATGGGGTAGTGTTGCAATACAGAAGGGTTTTCTAACACAGAAAACTATCCAGGCACGGCTAAAATTTGCAAAACAATACATCAAGTCTCCTAAAAACATGTGGGAAAATGTGTTATGGTCTGATGAGACCAAGACTGAACTTTTTGGCCACAATTCCAAAAGGTACATTTGGAGCAAAAACAAGACTTTGCATCACCAAAAGAACACCTTCCCCCACGGTGAAGCATGGTGGTGGCAGTATCATGCTTTGGGGTTGCTTTTCTTCAGCTGCAACTGGGGCTTTAGTCAAGGTGGAGGGAACTGCGAACAGTTCCAAACACCAGTCACTTTTGGCCAAAAACCTTTGGGCATCTGCTAGAAAGATTAAGATTAAGAGGAAATTCACCTTGCAACACGACAATGACCCCAAGCATACATCCAAATCATCAAAAGAATGGCTTAATCAGAAGAAAATTTAAGTTTTGGAATGGCCCCGGCCAGAGCCCAGATCTAAATCCAATAGAAAATCTGTGAGGTGACCTGAAGAAGGCTGTGCACAAGAGATGCCCTCGCAATCTGTCAGATTTGGAGTGCTTTTTCAAGGAAGAGTGGTCAAATATTGCCAAGTCAAGATGTGCCATGCTGACAGACTCCTACCAAAGTAGACTGATTGCTATAATTAAATCAAAAGGTGCTTCAACAAAAGTATTAGTCTACGGGTGTGCACACTTATGCAAACAGCTTATTGTATGTTTTTTATTTTTCCTCTAAGATTTGTTTTTCAATTGAATTGTACAGGTTACGGGTCACATTAAAGGTGGGAAAAGTTTCAAAATGATTTATTGAGGTCTCATTTTAACAGGGGTGTGTACACTTTTTAGATCCACTGTAAGTCTTTAATGAAAGTTTATTTACATCTTTATTAAGTAAATGTGTTTCTTGTAGAAATACTATTTGAGTTTTATGTTTTAAAACAGACCTCCCCACTTTACTGGATTATTCAATCCATTAATATTAAAAGATATTACATTTAAAATCAGACATTTATATAAGAGAGGAAAAACAAAGGTAAAATGAAAGGACAACAATATGAAATCTTCAGCTATGGACAAAACTTTTGAAACAAAAAAAAAAATACCCAATGATATAACCCTAAAATATTCTGTCATGGAATATCATATTCCTAGTTTGTTGAAAAAGAGGAGCAAACTACCTCTCCTATAGACTAACACTTAACTCTTGCTTCTAATTCATATTAGTGCGTCTCATATTTTTAGAATGCATCATCTTAAAAAAAGCCCATCAGTGAGTTATTATGAATAAGAAAAGTTAAACAGGTGCTCAGCTGACCAAATTGAATAACTCCACAATCATCTTTCTCTACACCTCACATTAACTCCCTGGTCTAACATAGGGAAGAAGTCAGTTGTTATTTTCACATGTATTCATTTATAGGTCAGATTATTTATATTTTTTCTATTTAATTTACTATATAAAGTTATTCATAGAATATTAAGTTCATAAATAAGTATCAGGCTAGCTTCCTTCATGGGTCATTCCAACACCAGCCTATTACTCCATACGAGAATCAAACCCAGCACCTTGTGCCTATAAGGTGAACACCTTAACCACCATGCCAACATCCCAATCTTGTACACAATTATATTCTTTTTACTATACACATTTTTTTTATTCTAACCTCTTTCTATTTCTGTTTGTATACTATGTCTTCTATCACTACTATACTCCTATGTTTTACATTTTGGCTATAATCCAAGTGTAGAATATAATAGAACATTTATATTTACTGTTATATATTTGATACTCTTTAATGTAGTTCTATTGTTAGAACCGGTCCTTTTTTTCCCATTAAATGTAGTGTCTAATAATATCTGCACAAACATCTGAAAAATCTTCCGTTTTAAGATTCAAACTTTTTAAAAGAAGTTGTTCTGTGATACTGAGTTTGGTTATCATTAAAGAGAGACAGTATCAGAGAAACACAATCCTAAATGTTTGTATCAGAAGTGTCTTTCTATAGGCTAGTATATAAACTATCCTTTCAGTATACTGGAAGCATTCAGAACTACTTAGTGAGAAACAGTGGTTTAGAAAGGAATTTTCTGTCTTTTGCTTATTATCTAACTTGTATTCACTGACATCTTAGGATATTCAAAATATTATGATATACTTTTAGACAGGAAGTAGTAACCTAGACAGTTCTTAGAATTTTCAGAATTCCCGCAGCATCACAAAAGTGCTCATGATTCTGAACTGCTTCAAGCTGGTCCTCATAACAAGAGCTTGCAAACGAACAGTTTATTAGCTACAATTCACACAAAAAACATTCACAAGTAAATCCAAGCCACCTCTACATCAAGCCCTCAAACCCTTCCAAGCCACAAAAAAAAAAAAAAAAAAATTGAAAGTATGTTATCCACTAAAAAGCTACTGCATTTAAAGAAATAACATAACATTTAATGATGATTCTGTAAGCACTATTTGTATGAGATGCTGAATATAAAGCAGACTATTTTTTTAAAAGGAAACAGCATATAAACTTGCATTAAAAGAATGACAGTTATGTGCGATCCAGTAAAAGTGTGAAAGTTACTCTAATTATTTGATGTCATTCCAATAACAACTTTATATACATAAGAAACATGTTTTACATGTTGTTTATAAGATAGCATAACTTTCCTGGGTGCTACTGCATGTCAACTATACCATCAAGAGCAAGTATTCAGAACTATGCAATAACTGACAGGTGTGACACTGCTAGTCCAGCTATCTGGAATTTTGTAAATAATCATATGTCATTTGTGAATATCAACATGATTCATATATTTTTCTTACAAATGTAAGATCTATATGTTATGTGTATATTAAACTACTGGTACAGAAGTGTGTGTTGAACAGGGTTTGTACAGTACTGAGCTTCAAGTAAGTGTCCACAGTGTACCCTACTGGAAAAGGACAGAAATGTATACAAACTATATACCTGTGCAAATGTATGTTTTAATTGTATGTTCCAGCTTCTACGGAGTTAACCTGCAAAACTTCAAGAAAATAAATTGAAATTATTTTACGATTGCATTATCTCTCAGTTTCAGTGAAGCAGACAATGTCTACAGCTAGAGGTTTCTCTACTGTCTTGAAACAGAAATAATTACTAGATTTCAAATGTAAAAGTGTTTTATTGTTTTATGACTTCCATGTTCTGCAAACTTCTGAGAGATATGTACTTCTCACACACAGATGTTAAAATCCTGTTTGTCATCTGAATTCAGTTCCCAGGCTAAACAGATACCAAGAGAGTGATGTCATCCAAGCTAATCCAGCAGTAATGTTCATCATTAATTTAAAAACACTCAGAGAAAGACTGGGCATTTTGCATCTCGTTTAGGACCTAGAAACATCCGCTCAGCACTTCTGCCTGCATGTTGTCTGTAAGACTTGGGGCATAGTGTCTCTCTCTCGGATATAGATAGGAATATAGTAAAAGATTAGTCTAGATGTTTTCTGTATTTATTTGAGACTGTCCTGCAATTTTGTTTTAAAAAATTAACTGTGCTGTTTGAGTACTGTCTTGTTCTTTTATTACTTATTAAATATATTTAAACATACCTTTGTGGCCGATATTTGTGAGACATATTTAAACTCTTAGAGTACTTGCATATGTATTTGATGACACTGTACAGACCACTCCTAATAGCCTGCGGTTCGGTCAAAGACTACCATTTGGATTAACAGTAACATTACACAGTAGGATCGGACATCCTTTGTGAGGGCCTTATAGTAGCTAAGTAAGGGTGGCTGGTGGCAGCTAGTCCTACCTTATAGTCTGGGCAGAAGGAGGCATGGCTATTAAACCAGTGCCAGCCTTTCCCAGGTGTGTTTTTGTATATCAATGAAATCTCAAAGTCTGTGTACGCCAGCTACTTGGGCAGACACACGAAGCACTGGTTGGACAGAGAGGGTGCTGTAGGTTTTGGCTTGACCACTCAGTTGAGATCTCAACCCTACAGCTGTGCCAGTGGGGAGTCTTATTGGGGATCTGGAAAAAGGAGAGACCAGCCACAGACTGACTGTGATCTCTGTGTGCTCTTAAGTAAAGGGAGATTGTACTCTACTGTGTTTGTGTGTGTGTGTGTACTTATCCTCCCATTGTGCACATCCCTCACTGTTGCCAGTGGTGAGGATTGAGGCTCCTTGATTACTGGGCCGGTGCAGGGGCATCACAAGGGGTTTAGAATGCAATTCACGGTCTTTTGATAAGGGCTTGAAAATGAACAGCCCATCAGTTATAATTTCCATTAAAACTTTCTGAAGTTTATCCAAGCAACCACTACATTATACACAAATCCCTCAAACCCCTCCAAACCACTACAAAAACAATAAAACCATTTCAAAGTATTTTAAGCACTAAAAAGCTATTGCATTTAAAAAATTGCATTTTGAGTCAGTGAGCACTATTTGTATGAGATGCTTAATATAAATCAGAATGTCATTTTTAAAGGAGACACAGCATATAAACTTGCAATAAAAATGACAGTCATGTGTGATCCAGGCTTACTCATTTTATATATGTAAATGGCTGTATTTTTATACTTTGTCTATAACAAGGCATGACTTTCCTGGGTGCTATTGCATTTCAAGTATACTATCAGAGGCACACTGCTGGATCATTTTAAGAACCCAGAATGTAACTTAACATGCCTCTTTAGTGTCATTTGTTGTATTTTGTATTAGTACATTACTCAACTGTGCCATGATATCAGAAAGTGTGCCAGCACGGCTAGTTTATTAACTTTTAATAAAATCAATTATTTGACCCTTTAATAGCAAATCGTTCCAAAATGCTTCAAAGATACAACAATCTTTCCATTGCCAAAGAAGTCTCCACCATCTTGCCTAAATGACTAATGCCCTCACCTCCACAGTAATGAAGTGTTCTGAATGGCTGGGTCAAGGATGCCATAACATCTGGGCTGCTTACTGACCTTGACCCTCTGCAGTTTGTTTACTGAACAAACTGCTCTACGGCAGATGCCATCTCTCTTGCACTCATCTACTGCTGGAACACCTTCAGAATAAAAACACCTACGCGAGGGTACTATTCATTGCCTTCAGCTCTGGTTTTAACATGGTCATCCTTCTTCATCAGATAATGATGCTACTCCAGCCAGGCATCAACACTCCACTTTGTAACTGGATTCCTGACTTTCTCACAGACAGGCCTCAAAAAGTGTGCATAGATAATAAGAGTGATGCTATCTGAGGAGTTAACACTCGAGTTCTACAAGGATGTGTACCAAGTCCCTTGCTGTTCACCCTGTTAACACACGATTGTACAGCCAGGTGCAATACAAAGCACATCAAGTTTGTTGATGACACAACGGTGGTGGGCCTCATCAGTAATGACGATGAAACAGCGTATAGAGATGAGGTGGAACAACTGATTACCTGGTATGAAAATAACTTGGCACTAAATGTGAACAAGACAAAAAAAGAGATAATTGTGGACTAAAGGAAAAATCACAAGGAACATTCTCCCCTCACCATCAATGGGGAAACAGCTGAAAGAGTGAGAAGCACAAAGTTTCTGGGAGTGCACATCGATGAGGACTGGTCTTGGAACTCAAATACAATAGCCAAGAAAGTGCACCACAGACTGCACTTTTAAGAAGGCTGAGGAGAGCGAATATCTCATTGACAGTTCTCACTACCTTCTACAGAGGTACGATAGATAGCATCCTGACGAACAACCTCCTAGTATGGTATGGAAGCTGCTCTACCTCGGAGTGCAAATTCCTCCAGAGAGTGGTGAAGACAGCCAAGAGGATCATTAAGACCACCTATCCAGGACTTGTACTTATCTAGATGTCTCAGCAGGGCCAGAGGAATAATTAAAGACTGCACTCACCCTGCTTACAGATTGTTCCTGCATCTATCATCCAGAAAGTGTTTCCAAAGCATACGTTGCAAAACTACAAGATTCAGGAACAACTTCTTCCCTAATGTCATCAGGCTGAACTCTAATAACTACTACACTCCACGATGTCCAACTGGGTCAGTAGAAACTGTCTCAACTGTGCAAAAACCTAGTTACCTGTCTCACCCAATACTCACCATGACTGTAACTTATAGGCCATCTAGGGCAGTAGCAATGCAGTAAAATATCTCCTCTTTCAGTGCAATACATGCAAATTTGTAAATTAACCATAGTGCAATAATCTAAAGGTCCACAGTCCAATAGAATGTTCACAGTGCAATACTCCAATGTCTCTTTCTGTGCAAGGATCAATGCAATGTCTTAACCAAGTACCTGTGCAATACTAAAGTCTCATGCAAGTAAGTGTTCAGTTCGAAAAGTATCAAAATGTGTTTCTAATTACATGCAAAATTAGTCTGTCTACCTGCATATCCATGATGTAATTACATGTGCAAAATAAAGTTTACTTTGGCTTCGGCTTAAACTCTAAATAAAAATAAGTGGCTTTAATTTCATATGTAGCTAAAAGAATCAAACATTTTAAAAAGGGAACTAATAATCATTTGAAGTAGGGAAAGATTATTTACCTTCTAAAAAGTAATAATCAGCACCAAGTATTCAAGTACTTTAAATTAATAATAACTTATAAACATGGAATACATGACTTTCATTTGTCCTTTAGTTTTTTACTGTTTTTGTCTTTTATTAACCAACCATCTCGTTTCATTTATTTTCAAAGAAATTGATAAGATTCCAGTCCATTTCTTATTTTTCTGTTATAAAGTCCATTGCATCGTCCAAGTTAAAAATCTTCCTTCTAGACAGCGAATCTTTATTTTTGCTGGAGAGAAGATTTGTGCTTTGTTTTTCCTTTAAGCTTTTAACAAATGGCACACATGCTTTTCTCTTTGACATCAGTAATGTTGAATAGTCAATTGTCAAATCTTATAGTATTTTCTTTAATTTTAACTGGATAATTAGTCCAAGCAGCTTTTCAGACTAAATCCCTATCTTGACTTGAGAAAAATCTTATCAATCGCTGATCTTGGTGAGAGTGTTTTTTTTTTGTTTTGTTTTTTTTAAAGAGGAGTTGGAAAGTGATCTATGTGCCTTTTCGATGCCACAGGAAAAACCTTCAGGCAGGTTAAAAGCTTTAGGTAGTCAGGTATTAAGGAACTGAATCATACAGTCTCCCTCTTCTTTTTCAGGGATTCGTAAATCCTGATGTTATTCCTTCTAGATCTAAAGTCTTCTATTTTTTTACAAGTTATTTTATTTCAGAAGAAATTCAGTGTTAGAAGACTATCAAAATCAGATAATACATCTACTACACTCGAGATTTGTGATTGTTGTTTAAGAGATTCACTCAGCACTTCCAACTTGTTTTTACATTCCTCTTTAAAATTGTCTATTTTGCTTTCTACTTTACAGATAACTCATCGCTGTTAGTATAGGCTGCAGGTCTTTTTTCACTCTACTGTCCCTTATACTGGGCTTAAGAGTGGCTCATTCTGAGACAATTAGTTATTTCTTGTGTTCTTGACAGAAAAAGCAATTAAGAGTTTTAGACGTGTTATTTTTTTTGTAGTAAATCTTGCAGCAGATGTTCAACTATTCAAAACTTGGACTTTTAGTAAAACTCCTGTCAGAGATGTTAAAATGAATCGGAGCTTAAAAAAAAAACAGTGCTGTTAATTGTTCACCATCTTAGCCACACACCCCATAACTACATATTTTAATAACTATGGTGTGCTACTTTTAGGGCCAGATTTACAGAGTCTACTTTACGTGCTCGAAAGCAGAAAAAACAGAATCCAAATAGTGCGACACAGAGTGAACAGTGAATACGAATGAACAAAACCACAAAAGTGGAAATATCAAATTTGCATAGTTGGCCCATCTGCAGTATAGCTCTGTAAGGTAAGTATGTGATAGTTACGGACCTTAGGGTTAGGAAGGGGTTAAGGTAAGTGCATAGGTAGGTCGTGTACGTAAGGTTTTGTGTAGATAATGTATGTAAGGTTTAGTGTAGGGGTTATGTTAAGTGTACGTGTGTGGAATATTTAGTTTGTTTGTGTATAGCTCCGTAGGGGAAGTGTGTGGTACTTACGGACCTTACGGTTAGGGAAGAGTTAAGGTACATTGATAGTCCTGTATGTGGGGTTTAGTGCAGGGTTAGCAGTAGGGTTTTGGTGCTTTAATTTAGGGTTAGAAGTAGGGTTTTGGTTAGTGTATGTATGTGTTTTTTTTATTGTGTTTGGGTAGTGTATTGCGGGTGGTGGGTTGGCTGACTGAGGTTTTAAATTTCGCACTTAAGTACGTTCGATGTATTCACGGTTCGCTCTTTATGCATTGCGCTATTTGGATTTTTCGTGTTTCAAGCACATAAAGTAGACCCGATTTATCTGTGCCATTTACTTCACTACTATTAAAGTGCAGAGGTGATTAAGCAATCTGAAGATGATGTTAAGGGAATGAGGCCATCTAGAAGAACTCTTAAGGCCTTCAGGTGGTTTATCAGCAATATGTGATCCCACTGTAGCAGTTTGGATTTTCAAAGGATAGAAAGTAACACAGGAGGATCAATATAGCACAATGGGAAAAGCCAAAACTGTTCAAAATGTGGTTTGCCTGAAAATGCAAACAAGCAAAGTGACTACGAAAAGCTGCAAATTAAGTGACTTGTTCAGCTTTGCTTATCATACGATCTTAGACATATCTTTCGGCCATGGACTGACAATAAAAGGTGCAGGTAGAGTTTTTATGCTTTCATCCAAGGAATATTTCTAGGATCAAGCAGTTGAAATTCTACAATAAGCGTAAATCAGGATCTCTAATATGTGTGGTGTTCTTAAGCAAATTTACAAGGTGAAGGTTTGGCAGCAAAACAGACAGTAAAACAGACTGCAAGTTGCCATTCAATGCAGAAGTAAGCAGAGGCTTTGTCAGGCATCTCCAGAGGCAATGGTTTTCAGATAAGTGACCCCCCCCACCCTAGGTTTCTTCCTGAAAACAGTCATAATGGAAAAGGAGCCTGGAGGAATTTGGGCCATACATTGTCACTGGGACAGAATATAATTAAAATCACCAGTATATATTTAACTTGTTCACATATATCCAGTCTTTTCTGTATGTTTCTTTCAAACATCCACAGCTTCTTATGGAATTCTGACAACTTTGGGTGCTAGGTTCTTTAACTCAGTGACTGAATGGGCAAGGTATAAGTAACAAAAAAATACCAAGAATTACAATCTAGCATGTCCTACTTTTTTATTTTATTCGTGTTTACATTAATAATTTCATTACTGAGTCACATGCTGAAGGAGGGCATGGTGTGAAATATTACAGTGACAGAAATAAGTAAACATTGTCCCTGTCCAAAGTGTAATAAACTACAGTGGAGACACAGAGAAGAGATTTTTTTTTAGATGCAACACTAATTGGTAAGCAGGGTAAATCTACTTTGTGCATATTATTTTATAGGTTTACTGCTACAGTAGATTTTCGATTCTCAGCTAGAGCGTCTTCTGTGTGGAGACATGCGTGAAAGGGCGTACCTTCGTTGAAGGTTGTGCGTCAGGGCCGGCAACTCAGCACGTAAAAATCTACTGCCAATCATTAGCAGACCGGAGTTCCGCTGTGGCGACCCCTAATTAGGAAAAGCCGAAAGATACAACAACTGCTACAGTAGACTACTTGGTACTAGTTTTCACAATGGTCATTCAGTTTCTTCACTTCCTAACAGTGAGTTTTACGTATACATAGGTTATGTTCCAGTAGAATATTAATGGACCTTATAAAAATGATGAGCATGTTTTATAGAAAAATGCATTTTATGCAACATTTTAATAGCTTATTGGGAGGCAGCTAAAACTTATACATTAGAATTATTGGAAAGCCCTAACTGTAGTGTTAATAAAATTAAAACCAGGGCTTTGCATCCTAATTCCGAGTATAAATAGCAGATTTATTTTGCTACTCAATTTGATGTTCTTTTAAATAAAACTTTTTTTTTCTGTCAAGAGAAACTGGAATACATTAATTTGACATAAATTTAAAGAAAAGAGGTTAAAGCACCTTTTCTTTTATTTTCTGTTGGTAAAAGAATAGGTCATAGTTATCCTGCACTTCCTGAGACCATTAATGTATACATTTTAGATACAAGGGGTACTATCCCCTGTGTAACTAGAGTGGTTAGTCAATTTGTTCCAAATATGAGAAAATGAACAAATAGAAGGGTGGGTGTTAAAGGGCATTTTTCATATTATAGTTCTGTGATTTATGCAATCCAATGCCTTGCAATTTGCATTATGTGGTAGAAATGGAAAGGGTATTTGCAAAATGAAGGAACATCTTACAAGTATTTGTATAGGGGATATAAAAACATAGCCCTTTAGATGCACATTTTACTGTGCATCATGTCAGTAAAACAGATGACGTTAACACTTCTGTTCTATCACAGGTTCACTGGAAAACCAGATATGGGGGCACTGCAAAAAAAAAAAAATTAATTAATATACAAGGAAAGTGTTAATATCCTTAAGCTTAATACTCAACTTCTGCTTGGAATGAACTATGCATGGAAGTTTTTCTTAACATTTATTCTTTTGGTAGTTATTTACATCAGAGATATTGCTAGTTGCTTACCAGTAATTAATGTAGGAAATATTCTCCTATGCACATGTACATACAGTATATGTATGCATTAAGAGTGTTAACTCTACTATTAATTATACAAATTAGCACATTCACAAAAAGCACTCAGAAAGGGACTTCCTGCCATCACATGAATGCTCATATCGGACTGATGAAAAGGTGTCTGACACTACACATCTAGGTTGTACAGTTTCCAAGATATGAAAACTTGTTTGCAAAACTTTACAGAAAATACAATTCTCAGGTTATGCACAATACATGACAGTACAGAGATAAACAACTACAAATGCACTGACTTCTATTACTGTGAAGAAGAGTTTTAACTAAACATTGTTGTTTGTAACGTTTTAACACTGTTCACAAAATATTTACATCTGCTCAACTTAGGCTTTTTAAAATTAAATTAAATTAATTTGTCAGAA
Source organism: Protopterus annectens (assembly GCF_019279795.1). Taxonomy (NCBI): domain Eukaryota; kingdom Metazoa; phylum Chordata; order Ceratodontiformes; family Protopteridae; genus Protopterus; species Protopterus annectens. The sequence goes on along the minus strand of NC_056735.1, from coordinate 769,542,342 downwards.
AATGCTCTGAAATGTAGGAATGTGCGTCAGTTGCTGGATATATGACATTCCAACGTTCAGAGGTGTTACTAAGTTAACCATTAGTTGGGAAGTAACAGGACTCGAGGAGGTGGACAAATACCTACACTATACTCAGGAAGCAAGTCAAGGGATATACGCTTTCACTGAAGGAGAAAGTTTGGAAAAGAAAAAGTAAGACCAGGATCTTCATCTTCAGTCATTTCAGATCTGAAATGGCAGAAGGTGAAACATCATCTTTTTTCAGTATAGAACGTTACAGAGAAAGACACAGATGCAGTGGGGTGGGGGTTGCAACAGGCGATTCACAGGCCTCCACATCATCAAAGTACTTTGTGATGGACTAAAATGGACAGGCACCTTTGAATACACAGCAGATTTTGATTAAAATGGTCTTTGTTATGGAATTCTGTGGGGGCTTCCAGGTTTCAGAAGTACAACCAAACACTGCAGATTGTTGTGTTCCTGCACTTTGGGCTCCTTGATTAGTGATTTTAAAGTTAAGAGTTAGGTCTGCACTTCAGAGGCAGTAAAGGGTAGCCTGGTCTGTTCCGAGCTTGGAAATCACACAGAAAACCTTAGACTGGGTTGTTGCGATTGCCCAGTGGGCTAGTTTGCTTGTTTATTGATTTTCAGTACCTTTATAAAAAGTTACTGAGTTTGTGTGATGCTGATTCTTGTGCGGCAGAGGTTAGCAGTGCTCTATATAGATATAGACAAGTAGGATACAACTTTTCTCTCTCTGTATATGTATATGTATATATATATATATATATATATATATATATATATATATATATATATGTGTGTGTGTGTGTGTGTATATATATATATATATATATATATATATATATATATATATATATATATATATATATATATATATATATATATATATATATATAAAAATCGCCTCCAAAAGTTCATGATCGCTTAGTTACGCACACCTGGTTTGCTCATAGATGAGCAATGCTCCAAGAGATTACACTAGATTGCATTTCTCAACCAAAAAAGAAACCAAGCAAAACTAATATAAACCCTTATATTACTCCGTATGGTGCTATATACACAGTGGAGCATTGCTCCAACAGCCTTGGCTAAAATATAGTGTAGTTTCAGTTAGTAAAATCCCACTACAATTACTAGGTAAGATGTCAGAAATTCACAAGACCACATTCCACCTACCAGTCATGTGATAATGTCAGGTAGTGCCAGCTATGCCAGAGAGAGAGTGAGTAGGGCAGTGCATGTGTAACATATGCCAAAATAGCTAGATGGAGTTTTGTAAAGAATGTTATGCCATTTGTATAAAACTGATTTGTACAGATGTTTGCATTAAAAATGTATTTGTAAAGTTGCTTGTGTTAAAAATGCATCAACAGTGGGGCCTGCTGGACAGAAAAGAAATATACATGTATGTCAGACTGTATTGTAACTGAAGAAATATATACATTTTAACAGAGGATGCTGGAAGGGAAGGGGCTATGCTCAGCTCAGCTTACCTTAAGAAAAATAGTCCGAAATTAAATGACTTTGTTTAAGCCATAAAGATTTTACCTCACAGGCCTGAATGCCGCCAGAGACTCCATGTCTGGGAATGGCCTGGGCTCTTAATGTCCTAAGTGGTAAACCAATTGCTACCCGGGGGGTGCCAGAGAATGGCTGGTTAGTCTTCGAAGGATGAAACTATTGGAATTGTTTTACAGTCTCCAGATGCCTTAGCAAAACCCTAGATGTGTATTTTGATAAACCTGTGCTAGATCTTGGTTCAGCTTCTAGTCAGGGGGATAGTGTGGGAACCACAAAATCAGGTGACCAGATGTGAAGTCATTCTATAGCCAGCACTGACATTATTTTAGATATTAGAGAGAGAGAATAGTCACACTCAGCACTCTGTCTTGGACCCGACAACAAAGACACTCACTTAATTTTGCCTTGCTTTTGTTGTTGTGTCTTTCGGCCTTTCCCGGTTAGGGGTCGCCACAGCGGAACTCTGGTCCATTATTGATTGGCAGTAGATTTTTATGTGCCGAGTTGCCGGCCCTAACGCACAACCTTCAAAGAAGGTACTCCCATTCACATGCGTCTCCACACAGAAGACGCTCTAGCTGAGAATCGACCAGGACAACGTCTTATTGTAAGGTGACAATGCTACCGCAGCACAACCACCGCAGTAACAATTAGAAAACAGTAATTTTGTAATTCTTCAGTTGGTTAGAAAATGTAGTGAGATTAGTTAAATACTGTTTTTTCTGTATCTGTCAGAGTCTTTCCATCTGTGAAATTTTTATATTTCCTGTGAAATTAAATGCTAGTGTTTATTGTAAACAGATATTCAATATGTTCATGTTTTCTATTTAATTATTTATTACTAAATACATCCATAATCTTCATTGCAGCTGGTCTTTCAGAAAATAGTTTAGCCTTTGAGTAACTGAATTTATTTGGAGGCACGCTCCTGAAAGTTTTGCTACTTGGTTAATACTACCATTTGTACAAGTATTAATTTTATGGAGAGTAGTTGGGTACCCTGGTAAGAGCCTTTAAAATAGCTGGCTGGTGGCAGTGACTCTACCTTATAGTCTGTGTAGAGGTGGTACAGCGGGTTAATCTGTCAGCCTTTCCCAGATGAGTGCTTGTATGAAAATCAAATCTCAAAGAGTGTGCATGTCAGCTACTTGGAAAAGGGACACACAGCAATGATTTCTGCAGAGAGAAAGGTTAAGTCATATTTGGGGGCTGGAGAGGAAATCCTAGCCACAGGTCTGGAGTGTGTTCCCGTGTGTTCTTAAGAGAAATTGTGCTTGGTGCAGACAGCTGCATCTGAAAATACTGTGTAATCCACCTACCAAGCCTTTATAATGTGACAGGAAACCCAGAGTAGAGTACTTGAAAAAAACCCATGCTAACTGGGACCAAGCTACCCGACACTTTGCTGTTCTCCTTCACTTTACTGAACTTTTTGTCATATAAACTTATAATTTAGCATATGATGGGAAAATAAAATATCACTAGCATGAATACCAGTCTAATACTTCCATATTTTTTCTTGTTTTGCAAACACTGTTATCCCCTGGATATTTATTTACTTTATTTTATCATTTGTTAACTGGGGTAAGTGAACTGGCCTGAGGACTCTTTCAGCCAGAGCCAAAATGAAGTAGCAGGTAAGATGATGAGACATTTTATCATTACAAAAACCTAATGTACAAGTTAGACTACATAAAAATAAATGCACATCCGTTTGCAAAACAGAACAGTTTTAGATACAGCACTTGCCCGGATGGAGGATTATAAGATGGTGGTCGCCTGGTAAGCACCCTCTCCACAGAGCTCCTGCTTAATAGCACTTAAATCATCTTAAAAAGCTCACAAATCTTAACTAGGAAGGAGTGATCTGCAAAACGCCTACTGCCTACTTCGAAATGGACTAGAAAGAGGATAAGCACCCTAAATATCTGTGGTATTCTGCCTTAAAACCTCTCTGGATTCTGCAAGAGGCACTGCATCACGTGCAAGCTACAGGCCCGAAAACTTCATCTCTGCAGTCAGAAAGCCAGTACCTGCCCCAAGTAACCATTTCAAAATATCTAAGGAAATAGAAACTATGGACTCCCAGACAACTAAAATCAAGTTATCAGCAACAGCCTCTCCTGAAAAAGAGGTTATATCCAAAAGACAGAAGGTAACAAAACAACAAGACCTTCTTAAATCTAGCACAAAACAAAAATCGGAGAGTAATATCCAAATGAATGAGCTCAAACTAGCCCTTTTCCCACTTCAAGTACAAAGCTTTTCAGAGCACTTATCAAATTTTGGAACTACAATTAACCAAATAGCACAACGCATGGATCATATTGAAGATAAAACTCGAGTAAATGAGCACTAGCTGAAACTACTGAAAGAAGAATTGAGTGCCAAAAATGCTGAACACACAAAGATGCAACACAAACTCCTAGATTTAGAAGCCAAGAGTCAACGAAACATCCTGATAAGGGGTGTACCAAAGAGCTATGAGCACAATTATCTAACATCTGTAGCCAAACAAATATACAACTCCTTACTACACTCCGGTGATGGCTCTAGAGCGGTCGTAATAGAAAGGGTACATTGTGCGCCGTATAGAAAACAAAACACTAACACCCCAACGCAAATATACGCTAAACTTTTGGATTTCCAAGATGTGCAAAAAATTCTAACAGCAGCCAAAAAACAATTATTACGGAATGCTCATAAAATAACAACAACACAGGACCTTCCTCTAGCAATCAAAGAAAGGCGCCAAAAACTTTCAACATACTGTGCAAAAAAATCAAATGCAAATAAAATTCCAGATGCGCTACCCAAACACGTTAATTTTCTTCAATAATAATGTCAAATAAATATTCAATGTACTCACCAAAAGAAACGAAATCTGCTTTTATTAAAGCCTTTGGTAAAGCGCTGGAAGCGTGAAGCACTCCCAGACCAGAAGAAAATATTTTTTTAGTTAAAATGATATTGGCGTTTACTTAAGTTCTCGTTGGTGCTATAATCTGAAATATACAGGTTAATTCCATGTTTTATGAACCGGAAATACACATACCTGAATTGTGGGCTCATAGGAACAAAATTGCTAGAAACGGTTTCTTATTAGGATCTTTATAATGATACAACTTCCTGTGACGTCACGTATATTATCCTCCGGGGCCTGTATGGTACCAGCATAAACATAGCTAAGAAGATCAATGAGTGCTGATGTAAAAGCCTAGTTAATTAGTTGTTCTAGGAAACAAAGGAAAGATACATTAACGACTGCATCTCCTTTTTATTTACTGCTTAAGATTAAGATTGAGGGGTGCTATACTCTTGAATCTAGAGGATTTATAGTTTTTCTAAGACATTTCTCTTCATCCTTCTGCAGATGTGGACTAAAAGAACATTTCCCATTGCAAAGACAACATAGTTTCACACTTTCTCTCCCTGGAACTGTAAAACAGAATTACCATGTGCAGATTAATGTGGTCTGCCTAGGTACTTCTTCCTAGACATTTTATCTGAAGTCATTTCCAATGTCTTGATAATTATACAGATGTGTGGAAGTGTATGAATTCACAGCTGTAATTATCCTGGAAAATCCCTTGTAGTTAGTTTATCTTTCTGATATTTGCTTTATCTTGTTCATGGGGCTGGGGGGGGGGGGGGCAAGCCTTTCTTGGTACTCAGCAGACAAATAATTTTATAGGGAATGCCAGTCCAATACAGGATACGCAGTCAAAGACAGCGCTACATATAAGGGCCATCAGTTCACATACAAAATGACTTTTGGGAATAAGTGCTCCCTCTAAAATATGGATTGGTAGCACTGTTATAGACATCATTTAAGAGCAGCAAGGGGTAATGTTAAATTGATCTCTTTGCAAACACTGCAATATCTGCTAAAAACCATAGAATAAAAGTCCCTTGATATTTGCCTTACTATTTTCTTTATAAAATTTTAAGATCAGAGATATTTAGGATATGAAAACACTATGCTGACTATAGTGTACTTTAACAAGCTTTACGAGTCTGATAAAATGTTACCACTAAACACTGAAGAAATCAAAACTTTAGAGGTCCTAGCTTTATGCCCTGAGGCCTGATGTGTTAAGAAATATCTAGATTCTTCGCAAAGACCTATGATGCTTATCTGTAAATTGCTGTGCACTGCAAACATAGTCTACTAATTCAGAGAAATGTTTTTCGCAGCCAAGGAAAAACACATAATACCATAGTGTCCCATTCAGCCACAAACTTGTCAGCATGAACAATTCTAAAGCTCCATTAATGAAAACAAGCCTGCAGTACAGCTCAACATCATTTCCAAACTACAGGTGTAGTTTTAGTCAGCATGTTGTGCCAATGCGCTTCACCTCTATATTGTATTTTCTAACATCTACAGGATGCTTGCAGTTTCATGTCTGTGGGTTACTTCAAAATTCTAAACTGGGACGTGTCAAATGAGTGCTAGTCAATACACTAGCTCTAGATAAAAATGGGTCCGGCCTCGAGAGTTTGCAACATTTAATTACCTGGCTTCCACTAATTAGCCTTTAAGTTAGAGATCTATAAAAGATATGTGGGAACCATCATGTAAAGTGAGAAATGACCATGCTTGCCTCATAAAATATACCTTTTCTAGGTAGTCTACATGGACGTTAATGTGGTGTACCTGGTATAGCTTATATAAGAATTATTCTTCACATCACTTATTCATCTGGCGTTTTCCTAGAAAGCTTTACATTGCTCCAAAGTTGTTTGTGATGCACTACGTGAATTTAAAATATAAAGACTTGGACTATTCTGTATATAGTTCCTTGTTTTACGTTGTTTGTGACTTAGTATTCCGAATTTAGCTATAAGTCTTGAATATGATGCTTTTATAGTTTGTACTGGTAAATACGGAGAGTTAAATAGGAAATTCTGAATAGTGAACTGTATATAACTACATACGTTTTGCATACAAATGATACGACTGCATAAGTCGGGGGAATTGTGAATGTTTTAAGGTGGTGTAGGTGTCCGTATTTATGCCAACCTGTTCCAAAGCTGTGAATAAGATTTTGTGAAACTACTATAATGCTTTATGGGTAACTCTAATGGAATAGGTGCTGCACTTGGTCATCAAGTGTACGAAAATCAAACTCTCCTCATGATCCAATTGTTGAACTAGTCTCAATCTTGTTCCTCCAGCCTCCGGCAATCCCTAAGGAGAGTACTCTCATCTAAATGATATTAGTTTGATATGATTATTCATTCCCACTCCTTTAGACATCCAAGAATAACCAAACAGGACTCTGTAGTGTATGGAAATACTCCTTTTAGGAGGTTGGACTAGATCATACCACAGATTAGCCATAATGCATACTTGGTTACATTCTTGAGTATAAGCAATTCTTTAAGCTCACCCTTAACTCAGAAACTAAGTCAGCCAAACGGAGAGATTATCTCCACTAGATCTCTTTCCACTTCAGCTTTTATTCTCAGAGGCAAAAGCCTAAACTGAATCAGCAGGGTCTCTGTCTCCCCTACAAGACTTCTCCTACAGATCATCTAGGTTTAGCTGGAATTGTCAATTGCACATACATTATCGCATAATCAGGGTTCCACCCTACAAATTTCAGTGGGCAATACACGCAAACAGGAGCGGTGTGGATTTCTTAAGTAGGGTTTAGGATGGCTTGTCTTGGGGTTAAAACAGTTTTGTATACTAGTTGTAAATGTAATTTTTTATTGTTGTTTGTCTTTCGGCTTTTCCCGGTTAGGGGTCGCCACAGCGGAACTCTGGTCCGCTAATGACTGGCAGTTGGTTTTTATGGTCTCGAGTTGCCAGCCTGACTCCCAACCTTCAACAAAGGCACGCCCATTCAACACATGTCTTTCGAACGCCCACTTGACCACGGGGAGGACATGCAGACTCCAAACAGAAGGCACTCCCAACCCAAGCTGAGAATCGAATGGGAGAACCTCTTGCTGTGAGAGGCAAGAACGCCACCGCTGTACCACCGCGGAAGTTGTATACTAGTTGTAAATATGTTTGGGATTTAAAACGGTTATGTAACTCACTGATTTTAGATTACACATTTAGTCTACTCTGTAACCTTACTTCTCCAAAACTCTTACAAATATAGTGGTTGTGTAAATAGGCGCAGGGTTTAATTTGAAAGAGTCAAGTGCTACTAAATGGGAAAAATTCAAAATTTACATGGAAATATACATGGGGCTAATAATTTCAATATGTAGAACATAGTACACCACCACTTGAAATACATCCTTAACTGAACAGAATGTGGATGGTAGATTCACGATACGCGACAGGTTTGCATGTTAACAAAAAAAAAAAAAAAAAAAAAAAAAAAAAAAAAAGCTACAATAGAAAACGGGTTAAATGCATCATTGCATCGGGAGATTGCTACTCCTTTGGAGTTAATGCCATCATAATTAAAAAAACATTCCAGGACACAATTCTAGATCAGGAAGCTGACCTAAATGGTAGATGGTGCTATTTCACAGTTCAAAGCAAATTACTTGACAAACCCACCCTTTCTAAATGTGTATGGCCCATGCACAAGACAGCAAGATTTCATTTTAGAAATCTTATAACATATTAGCCAGATTCCCAAATTAATATCACATAACAGGAGGAGACTGGAATTCAGTCATAGACCCGTGCTCGGACCACACAAGTAACTCGAACTCGTATAACGTTTCAAGCATCACACGCACTGGCCAAATTCTCTGACTGTACTCTTATTGACCCTCTTTTGGAGACTATATTCAAAAAAGTAATATATATATACATATTATTCCAAATGTCGTAACTCCTGGTCATGTCTGGACTTTGAAATCACCTTGAAAGTAAATATGACAAACAAGTCAGCAACTAGGGCAAATGGATCCAACTGGTCCCTAAACAATAATTTATTATATAAACCTGAAGTAGTACAAGAGATCTTAGATTCCATATCAGAGTTGGATGAAAACATGGCGATTTCTGATATTCCATAGGATATCCAATGGGCTGCCTGTAAAGCGAAACTCGGAGGGATTTTAATTCAGAAAGCTTCTTATTTTAAGAAACTAAGGAAAGAAAAGGAAAACAGATTAATTACTGAACTCAAAGAACTGGACAAAAAATTCCAAGAGAACCAGTGCCCCGACCTAGAAAAAGTAATTATCAAAACACAAAAAACTATCTGATCTACATCATTCTAGCTAATCGTTACTGGAACTAAGATTCACAGCTAAATACTCTGAATGGACTACCCCCATCTAGAGCCCTAGCAAAAATATAAAATAAGCAAGAGGCCTCTAGGATAACCTTACTTCACTACCAAGACAAAATATATAAAACAGACCTACAGATTAGAGTTATTCCACCAACTATACTCAGATGTATAGGATGAACACGCAACAAATTCATAGCCATGAGATTGAAGGCTTCTTAGATAAACTCATGTTCCCTAAATTAAATGAAAGCCAAAAAGCGCTCATTAATGCCCCACTAAGTTAGCAGGAAATTCTAGAGGTCATCAGGAAATTAAAAATAGGGAAAGCCCTGGGTCCAGACAGATGTACACCAGATTTTTACAAAACCTTTAACAAAAAACTGTCATCTAAACACTAATGTATTTCGGCTTTTCCTGGTTAGGGGGTCGCCACAGCGGAGCTCCAGTCCGCTAATGATTGGCAGTGGATTTTTACGGAGCCGAGGTGCCAGCTCAATGCCCAACCTTCAAAGAAGGCACACCCGTTTATGCACACACCTACCTGCATGTCTTTAAATGTCACTCGACTGCAGGGAGGACATGCAGACTCCACAAAGAAGGCACTCCAGTCGAGAATTGAACCAGACAACCTCTTGCTGTGAGGCAACAACGTTAACCACTGCACCACCACGGCCTAACAAAAAATTATCTTAAAAGTCTACAATTCATTAAGTTAAGTGGCATATCTGACCTATATCTAAACAGTTCCAAAACAATTTTTATCCCAAAGAATAACGCAGAAAAATCAATCCCGCATAACTATAGGGCTATTTCCCTGATTAATGTGACATAAAAATGTTATCCTCACTACTTGCAGAAAAACTTTAAAATATTCATACTTGGGACAATACATTAACCCTAGAGTCCATAATCCATCTTACCAAAGGAGATGGAAATCATATAGATACACATTGACTTTAGATGCTTGTAAAGCTTTTGACAGACTTAACTGCTGGGTTTTTTTTGTAGCTCTATCCCATTTTAACATCCCCAAAGAGTTAATCAACCGGATAAAAATATTATATAACAGCTCACAAAAGCACCTTTATATCAACAAAATGCTATCAACCGCTATAAAAATCACTACTGGAACATGACAATGCTGCCCACTCTCTCCCAGTGTCTTTAATCTTTACATTGAACCCCTCTTATATATATATATATATATATATATATATATATATATATATATATATATATATATATATATATAGATACATACATACATACATACATATATACATACACACACCTCACAAAATACTTTCCACTCAATCCCTAGGATCTTAAACATTAGGATATCCCAACACCCTAACACATACTTGGAAAAATAGTTTCATCAATAAATACATATTCATTAGTATCAGACTATAAAATCAATCAAAAGAAATCCCATATTTTTCCTATCAACCCCCTAAACCACAAAGAAAGACACTTCCCAAACCCCCCTTTCAACACTACTCCTTCAAATATCTAGGGATATTGTATGATCATGGACACACATCTATCCTACAGGAAAATATTTTTCAAATCTTGGTCTTATATCACTCAGGACTTGCATAGATGACATCTAAAACTATCTACACTATCCAGAGTAGACATTAAGATGAATATTCTTCCAAAGCTCCTGCATCATCTTAATGCATCCATTGCCAATATTCCTAACTCCCTCTTTCTCAGAATTAATACAGAACTTGCCACATTTGTTCGGCTCCCTAAAGCGGTTAGTATAAGCTATCCAAAATTAATATATCCCAAAGATAAAGGAGGTTTAGGTCTACCAGACTTCCAGCTCTACTACAAGAAAATTTCTGCTAACAGAATCTTCCAAATATCAAATTACTACCTGGACAAAGAACCTTGGGCTCCCGCATGGGTTATGATGTGGCATCGCCATGTAGTCAACACAGGCATTAACCCCAAAGCTCTCCCCTTCATGCTCCCAACAAGTTATAGAAATATTAGGATAAACAAACAATATCCTAAAACATAAAATTAAAATCTTTCAAGAACTGTTAAAATCTCTAAATCTGGACAAGGTTTTATTTCTCTTACAACCGATTCCTCTAAATCCAAACATTAAAATGAACAACAAAATGTTAAATCTCATGGACTATCCTTGATTAAAAGATTGCCCACTATGGGATGTACATAAACACAAAAACAAAATGTTGCAAGAATTAATAATATTGGGAGCAAACAACAAATACATTATTATTCTAAAATAGATTAGGGAAATTATCACAAGTAGGACCAGAAATCTATTTATTTAATCAACAAATCTGATCTAAATAGAGTAGTGGCAATTAAAAATGTATCATGTAGGAAAAATATGCTGTCGTCTACCTACAAACGGATCACTCTCGTTAAATATGAATCGCTATATTTATACTCAAAATAATGGAATCGACAGGGAATCATACTTACAGAAAAGCAGAAACTTGGAGCAATCAAAATCCACCATCAAAATGTCTCCATTCAAAAAGCCAATATATACTCAATTAATGATCAACAACAATATTCATTATACTTAAGTTCAATCCAAACATCTCCCCAGTTTGTCCATGTTGCTCATTTCCACAGACTGATATCTTACATATTTTTATGGTACTGTAGATACTCTCATAAGCTTTGGTGCTCTCAAAGTATGCCTAGAAAAAACGGGCTGCCATAAGTCGACCCTTTCTTGGGAAATGGCTGTTCTGCATATCACTAACATTAAATTTATGAAGCTAGACTTTCACATTTTAATTGCTCTTTGTTCATTAATCAAGCTTTACATAACAAAAACGGGCTAGATCGCACAAAATTATCATAGGAAGGATTTAGAACCATGGCAACCAAATACATATCCTCTCAAAAACTTATTATACGAAGTGTAAACAAACGAACCTATTATCAGAAGTTTTGGAAATCTTTATTTGACCACAGTCTAGATGATTAGACTGTTTGAAAACAACTAAACAAGTAATTCATGAATTATTCAAACACAGCCCAGAAAGTTCAAACATAGCCTAGGAAGTTGCTGCACTATTCTGTTAACAGCTTTCTTTCCTTCATGCACTTATTGCAGACCAAGTCCTTTGGATAGCTTTGATCATTCATGTGTATTAGTGGCACTTGTGTACATAGAAAAGTGGAGTTAAGATTCTATTGTATTTGTCTTTGTTCTTTGGATTTCAATTTCAATGTATATTTTACCATTCAGTTCATTGTCATAGCTTAGTTTGTATACGGTTATATAAAACAAAATCTTACTGGAAAAAAAAACAAAAAAACAGTTTAAGATACAGCAATACATATTTCAAAACTGTAATGAATTTACATTTTCACAGCAATGCAGAAAATCAGCATTCTGATATCCCAATTTTTATTTATTTTTTTGTGTGCAATTACTGTATAGTTTTCACAGCATATCTGTGGTGGTACAGCAGTAGCGTTGTTACCTCACAGGAAGAGGTTCTCCTGTTCGATTCTCGGCTGGAGTGCCTTCTGGGTGGAGTCTGCATGTCCTCCCCACGGTCGAGTGGCCTCCGAAAGACATGTGACAATGGGCATGCCTTCGCTGAAGGTTGGGCATCAGGCTGGCAACTCGGCACCATAAAAATCGACTGCCAATCATTAGCGGACCGGAGTTCCGCTGTGGCGACCCCTAACCAGAAAAAGCCGAAAAGACAAAAACTGTATAGTTTTCACAACACTACAGTGAAAACGTATGGGATGTCACTGAAAATGGGTTCTGTTCACTTAAGGCTTGAAACACACAAACTTGTTTTCTTTTGTAGAACAGGTACATACATACTGGGCCTGGACCACAGACATATGTCTGACAGAATAAAAGACTAGCCTGAGTGTACTGCACAACTAAAAAAAAAAAAAAAAAAAAAAAAAGAAGAAGGACTACTACTAATCTTTTGATTTTGCTGAAAAAGAAGAATGAATTATTATACATTTGTTTGGAAGGGGGGGTCAGGGTAAGATGTCTTAGCCTGTGGTCTACCCAGCATCACAAAGGTCATTTGTTGGTTTGCTAAAGATGTGGTTGCAGATGATGGAGGAGGAAATTATTAAATGTATTCTAAGAAAAAAAAAAATACAAAGAAGTCATACTTTTTCCATTCAGTCATCTTTATTCCCCTAGCATTAGCTGGGGGATGATGGATCATTTGAAAAATGAGGTAGATAGCTTCATTAGCATTATAACAGGCCTTAAAGACCTATCCTAGCAATGTACTTAAGGGAAGAGAAAGCAGGCACTCTCTTATGGCAGATCAGGTTTAAGAAGCAGGAAGAGGACTGTCAACTCCTACCAGATAGCTCTGCCACATGCCAAATATCCACCCAAGCAGGGATGGCTTCAAGATGCCCTAGGACAGAAAATCCCCTACCGCTGAAATTATTTACCAAGATCAATTTATCTGGTAGTGCCACACAAAAGGATATCCCCTCTAATAGGAAACAAATATTTTTGTAAAACTGTTCCTTAGTTGTAAAGCAAAATACATTTCATGTTTCTAATGTAATTTTTTAAGCACAATACCACTGCACAACTTAAAATGAGCTAATTTCCAACAAGGTCAAATTACCTTCACTAAATCTGTCGCTCTCTTTTTTTAGTGGTGTGTTGCAGTTTTTAACAATATCACTTGTGACATAGGCAACTTAAACTGTATTAAAAAGTTCACATTTACAAATGATATACTTCACATATATTGCTATATATCTTATTACCTAAGCAACATTATATAAATCATTCAATTCCTACCTTTTTAAACAAAAAATTATTTTTATTAAACCACTTATGACATAGAAAATCATACATTTATATAAATGAAAACAAACCACACTGACACAATCCTAATTGCAAGCATTTTACACCTTAAACCACAGTGACACACTTCCAGTTACAAACATACACTGCTTACAATCTACCCAATCATTTTAAGTCAAACATTATATAGCTCATTTTAGTTCTGCCTTCTTTTAGGACGAATTCCGCCCATGTATGTACTGTTCCCACAACTCCCATTTTAACAATGTAGTTTGCTCCTAACCTTTTCTAAAGATCTCAATTCCAGTTCTTTTACCTCTGTCACTATATTCACTACTTCTAGTTTAGTTTTTTACTTTCCATTTTCTAGTAACTGTTTTTTTGGCAGCCACCACAATTTGACAGAGCAAAGTCTTACCATATCTAGGCAATTCCAATTCTGTATCATAGCTCAGAAATAAATAATCTCCCTTGTCACACCAATCTGCCCACCCAGCATCTCTGACCGTTCATCCCGCAAGAAATCTTTTAAACTCTGCCAACTCTCTGCACTCCCAGAAAATGTTCCCAATTACATCTTTGTTCCCAGTCACACCTCCAGCAACCGCTGTCTACCAGAGAAAAAAATCTCTGGAGTCTACTTGGGATATAAAAATAGCTATGTAAATATTTCCAAGCAAAAATCCTAAATCTCCTAATTTTTTTTTTGTGCATATTTGGGAGACATACATATAACATCCCACTGTTTCCTTTCTAACTTCCTCTGATTGATTCGTATAGTTATCATGCAATATTTTATATGCTTTACTAAATATTTTTTTAATGGCAGCTTCTGTTCTAGATTTGACTAGAAACTCTACCAGTGCTGGTATTTCGTTTAGGACACCCCTCCATTTCTCTTTGCCTATACTCTGACATCAAACCCTGATTGTCTTCCCTATCTCCAACCTACAGTCCAAATAAATTATTGGCGTCTTCTCACTCTATCATCTTTCCCTCTGCAGTTATTTGCTCCCAATACGTTGGTTCCTTTGCCAGTTTTCTCCAGTAAATTCCAACCCCATCTTGCCTATTGTCTATATCCCCAATTGCAGTCATCCCCATCAGCAGAATCTCCTTTCTCCATTCCAGTTGGCATAGGTTCTTAGGATACTTTCTGCTGCTTTATAGATATAATATTCTATATGATTATTGCAATTTTCCTTAAAGGCCTGCATCCAAAATCCCAGTCTCTCCATGTTGCTTGAGCCCCCCCCCCCCATTTCATCATTATCCCTTCCCACTTTGAATTATAGTTTTCTGCTTGTGCTATATATTGGAGTCTTTAACTGTGTAGCTCTGAAATACCTCTTCAAATATGGCAACTTCAATCCACCCTGCTCTACTGGTAGAATCAGCTTATCCCACTTAACTACTGCCATCTTTCCTTCCCAGATAAAGTCCTTCAGCTCTTTATTAATTCCTATCCACAGCTTCTCTTCTGGTTGATAAAAATATGCCTGACCTGTGTACAAGACTAACTGCTTGTATCTTACTATCCATATAACAAGGCTTCCATTGTCTTAGTTTTTGCATTATCTTTTGTTTAATCTCTTCCCACATATCCTTAGCTGCCACACCAGAATCATTTTTAATCCATACTCCTAAATGCTTCATTTTATCATGCCCCCATAAATATGGATATTGCTGAACCAATTCATATGTAGGTACATAATTTACCGCTATTGCCTTAACTTTAGCATCATTAATTTGCCTTTACCATCATTAATTTTGAATCGTAAAAAAAGATTTAAACTGTCTCAAAATGTTCCACAACACTGGTTTTGTCAGGTATAACTTTATCATCTGCAAATACAACCAGGTTTTCTCGACTACCATACCAATTATATCACTGAATTTCCGCGTCCCCTTTTTTCCTTTCTTTGCCAATGGTTCTAAATATAATGCAAATAACAAAAGGTAAAGAGAACACCCTTGCCTGGTTCCTCTGCTCAAGCATAAATTATCAGAGAGGACCCCACTCACTTTTATTTTTGCCTCACATCTCTCATATATCCTCCTAATTGACCTTATACTTTTTTTTCAGGAAATGCAAATGCTTCCACTGCCCTGCTCAAAGTCCAGGCTTACTCTCTCAAATTCCAGTCCCCATCTAGAAGTAATATTCCTTGTTGAAAGTTGATTATTTCTCCCAGAATTTTCTTAAGCTCCATTATAGGAGTTTTAGGTGGAATACAAATACATGGCAGTGTAATCCTCCCCCATTGCCAGTAGCCCCTCAGCACTACAACTCCGCCATTATCTTTTTTATCCTCTTATATCACTATTAGAGCTCCTCTTGCAATTCATACAAATACTCCTCTTTTTCCTTTGTCCCAGACATTCTGCTGAATAACCATCCTGAAAATGTTTATCAAATTCCCATGTTCAGTTCTTTCCAAGTGTGTCTCTTGTAACACTGCTTTCAATATAGTTGACGGACATTGAAAAACATTACAGATAACATCATGGTATTAAAAAGTTATTATTCCCAACTTTTATGTGCAACACCTTTTTTGTTAAAATGCCTAGTTCCAACTTCTGTGTTACATGCATACTCCATTTGGCAGGTTGAACTTTTATATAGTTGTTTCTTGTCATATCCATTTGAGCCTGTCACATTTTATAAAATTTTGTTTTATCGAAACCTCTCAAAAAACCCAATACACCCTAAAATCTATTAATTAATACTGATGCACAAAACTATGTACATCTTCAAATACTTAGTTTGAGACATTTGTTCCTATTAGGAGAGTAAAACCTGACAGCCACACTGATAGACTTCAGTTAACCTAAAAGAAAGGTTATCCATTATAAGACGCATGGTGCAGGCTGTGCTTCTACTAAGTGCTGTTTCTGTCTTATCTTTACAGCTCTCCCAGCTGAAAAAAATCCCTGAATGCTTTCACAGAACATTATCTCCTAGTCAGTTTCTCTTTTTCTTCACAGTCAATCACTCTCCACCAGACTAAGCAATTTCTCTATCAGATTGGTTCTCATGTCTTCATGGAGAGACAATTCTCATTATCAGATGGTCACCATGGAGACACTAGAACTAGACAATTGCTCTTTATCAGATTGTGTTCAAGACATGAGGGCTAGATACAGTATTGCTACTAACCACGCATCCATTTGCTAGATAATACTGCCAAAATGTCACTCAAAAGAAGGTAAAAGCAGTATTCACGAAGAACGAGTCAATTCCACCAAGTAGACAATTTTATCCACTAAAAATTAAACCACATACATCCACCATGAACACCTTCACAGTACATTCACAAGCGTTTTCGTCATTTAATTGACTTCATCAGATGACCAGCATGATTTAAATCCTTTAATATATACTCCAAATTTATTCAATCTACCAATAAACTTCCACCATTCCTTAACTGAACAACATAAAATTTAAATACCATGTTAAATTGACCTTTTATTTAAAAAACATATAAAATGAATCATGTTATGTTATACCTAATATAAATCACTCGTTAAAATTCGATTTAAAATTGTTTGATTATTAAAACTCCTGTTAAAATACTCAAGAGAAATCCTATCCACAAATCCTATCCACATTTCAACTATTAATGTGCTTTCAATGCCCTCTAATGGCTACTCATGTTATTGCATTCATAATTTTGCAGACCTTAACTTCAATAAGGGTATTATGGAAATACAGTCATTTAAACCGGGGGCTTTGTCAGCTTCTAGAGTCATCTGCCACCAGAGTTCTCTAAATTCTATTTTTTCTTCCCAAAGCCCCCCCTCTAATATCACTTTTTACCTGTTCTAAAACTATAAATTTATATTTATAGTTAGGACAAACTTTTGAATGTTTATATAAAGCTTTGCTTTCTTTTCCTACTGAGATTTCATACACATGTTCGTAGATCCTTCTTTTCAATTTCCTTTCAGTCTTTCCTATATAGAAGGATCTACAGAAAGAAAGCAACGCTTTATATAAACATTCAAAAGTTTGTCCTAACTATAAATATAAATTTATAGTTTTAGAACAGGTAAAAAGTGATATTGGAGGGGGGCTTTGGGAAGAAAAAATAGAATTTAGAGAACTCTGGTGGCAGATCACTCTAGAAGATGACAAAGCCCCCGGTTTAAATGACTGTATTTCCATAATACCCTTATTGAAGTTAAGGTCTGCAAAATTATGAATGCAATAACATGAGTAGCCATTAGAGGGCATCGAAAGCACATTAATAGTTGAAATGTGGATAGGATTTCTCTTATTTATTAAGTATTTTAACAGGAGTTTTAATAATCAAACAATTTTAAATCGAATTTTAACATGTGATTTACATTAGGTATAACGTAACAGGATTCATTTTATATGTTTTTTTAAATAAAAGGTCAATTTAACATGGTATTTAAATTTTATGTTATTCAATTAAGGAATGGTGGAAGTTTATTGGCAGATTGAATGATGAAAGCATTCATGGTGGATGTATACGTGGTTTAATTTTTAGTGAATAAAATTGTCTACTTGGTGGAATTGACTCGTTCTTCGTGAATACTGCTTTTACCTTCTTTTGCTAGAAAAAGAAGCTTCATAACATTCAATTTTATTTTCCATTTACTTGTTTTCTCTTAAAATTTATTACTAAAATCAATCTAAGGTCCTTAATCCAGTCATTCCCTCATGCAAGAATGAGAAAAAAGCGCATTTTGTTTTACGTACTGCAGTGCCCATGTTTCTTAGGACTGAAAAAGAAGAAAGACAGAAGGGAGAAAGGAGGAAAAAACAAAACAGCACCTATTTACGATCACAATTACAATTAAAAGTAACTGAGAAAACTACTTTACAGCACACAAAGAAAACCGTAGACCACAAAAATAGTACTATTAAGAAAAAAAGTTTGTTAATTTTCTCTCCTCTTTTCCTCTCCTCAAAGCATTTTTATGAGCATTAAAGTATATGCCTTACTTCATGTCATTAGAGTCCCCCATAAGTCTAACACATTCTGAAAAAGTCCAATATTGCCAGATCTTCTTGTCCTGTCATATTTCACACATTCAATTACTGCATTGTAATCCCACATTAAGTCACTGGTTTTATTACTACTTATCTCCATCTCCCAAATCTTACATCTGCTTCATTTCCAACGCACACTCAATTCTTCTAGTCAACTCTCTGGCTCCCTTCCTTCTCTCCAAAATTTTCCTTTGAAACAGTAGAAAAGGTTTCACAGGCACAGTCTCTCTGTGGTCTTTATTACCAGAAGACCAAGCAGCAGAATACCCTGTTTCACAGCTTACCTGTCGGACAAATTTTGTATTTCCACCTTAACATGTACTTCACCAAAAAATGATTTTGTCCCTCCAGGGAAGAATACCTTGAAGAGAGCCTGGTACAGCAGTGTGACTCTCACACCTGCATCTCGACATTCCCTGAATAGTAGAATGAATGAATTTACTCATCTTCTGCCTGGTGTACAATGAGTAATAATTTTCCACAAACACTCTGCTGTCTCCCACTTTTAGTACTTTGTCCTTCTGCTCCATTTTGTCATAATCAACTCTTTCTAGGATTGCATCTTTACTATTAAATGTCTAAGTTGCTTTCTTATAGCCAAGTTTGGAGCATACCAGTCTAGTTGCTTATTGTGCCATCATAAAATTAACACAGTCTGTTCCTTCCAGCTTCTCTGGTATAGCTGAAAATCTCAGGTTTTCCCTATGTGCTCTATCCTCCAATTCTATTATTTTTTTGAAACCTCTCTTCCTGAGCAGACTCGTATTTAGCCAGCCTTTTCTTCATTTCAACCTATGATTTTTGCAGCTTTATCCCATAATCCAACTGTTTATAGTTACATCTACATTTTCCAGCCTTTTGTTGTGTTAATATAATCTATCAGTGTTTCATTTGTTTTCACCAGGTCTATGTGCAGTTGTCTTATACCTTCTTGCAGGTTACTTGTTGCTGAACAGCTGTAAAACTTTCTCCAGTCAGTGTTTCTTCCTCGCTTCTTGTAGCAGATTTTTTTCCAGGTGATCTACATTTGTTTTTTTACTAGCCAGTTACTAAAATTTACCCATAAACACAAAAGTCTACTGCCCTTCTCTGAGTTTCTGTTACTCAATGTTCAGACATCTTGAAAGTCCTAACTTAGCTCTCTTTTGATTAAGGTTCAGCACATGTATTTTTCTTATTCCTGGCATTAAAAGTTTGTGTTTCTTTGTATGTCATTACCAAGAAATAATTCTAAACAGTTCATGTTCCAGGTTATTTACAAAACATACCAAAGTCAAAGCTTTACTTATCTACTATGTTCTAGTTAGTAAACTAGAATCACAGGTCCACAGTTTTGAAAAGTATCCATAGCTTTTGTAACCTGCTATCCAGAAAGATCTGAGTTTGGCAAAAGATAAGAGAATATATTCAACAGCCCTCTTTGATGGCTGTCCTTTGATAAAAGGGGCAGAGAAGGAACTTAGTCCAGGAGGTCAGCTCCACTTTATAATGCTTAGTAAATGTAGGAACAAAGAGTACCCACACAAATGTCATCTTAAAACTGTTGATGGAAGGAGGCTGTGGATGTAAACACAGCTATGGTAAACTGCAGCTAACAGTGTTGCGGCAAATCCTTTTGCCACATTTCTCATAACAAAGGTTTATAAAGTTTGACAATCAATTGGAAAAGCACTAACTAGTATGATTTTTAGCATCAATAAGGCTATGTCTGATAAGAACACACAAACATTTTTTAAACTGTTTTTGTTTCACTTAGAATGTCAGAGTTGTCTGTGCACATTGCTACAGTACAGCATACCTGGACTTGAGTACCACTGGCAAGAAAGTGATGCACGAGTTGGTTAAAAAGAGAGTAGAGAAATAAAAGCCATAATATATGCAAGACAACACAGCATCAATTAGCAATTGATGTGATGGAAAAATCAGAGGAAGAACTGAGAAACCAGTAATAGATAGCCCATTCTCAGAAGGGAGAAGTGGCTCTGTCCATTGTGGTACTTACAAGTAAGTATGGGAAACTGTTGGCTTTGTCAAATAGTATGCAGGGTTGGAGATGGAAAAGGTCCATGTGGGGAAGAATGAATGCACCACTGGGATACTATTGCAGGTATTACTCTGGCAGCAAGCACATCAGACCACTGACAGAGAGGTCAGGGACCGAGATCTTCAAGTCAGGATGAATCTCTCTTTCTACTCCCCATCTCTCGTCCTGAACAGTCATAGAACTGGGAAATGAAAGGGCCAAAGAGTTGGCATGGGAAGGCTGATGGCCAGTAGATAAAGACCCAGAAAAATAATAAAGGAATTAACTGGTATTAAAAACACACACACACACACACACACACACACACACACACACACACACACACAGAGGACTGGTATGAAAGGACACCTTGTCCTTAAGAAAACCAAATAAGGACTAGACATACAACAGACTTGCAGTTTTGAAACTAATATGACAGTGAATAACACAAGGAAGATGTTGCAGTCTCAATGGAAGAAAGCCAGACTTTTTTTTTTTTTTTTTTTTAAAACATAAATGGTCCTGAAGTACAGCTCTATTTCCACCTGGAAAGTGAAGTAAAATATGCCTCCGAGAGAGAGGCCTGCCAAACTCTTTAAGTTACTAAGAGCCTATGGAAGTCTACATTAAATGTTAATGGCTACTCCTACAAGACAGATGTAATTCATTTGCATAAGCTGTTTTTTCAAAATAAGTGAAATGGGTTATGTCTGGCAGGTAAAAATCAGAAATACACACCATTTTTGTGGAGCTGCTCACCAATCTACAAAGAACTTTAAACCCAAACCCAGTGCTAACACTCTAACCCGTAAACATCTAAAACCTAGCCCTACACCCTTAAGCTAACTCTAAATTCTAACCCCCCCCCCAAAAAAAAAAAAAAACAAATTCTAATCTTAAAACTAACCATCTGGCAGTCAACAGATGGTGTACACTGCTTTCACTGACCAATTTCTCATCTAGTAGAAGTACCTTGTGTAAACAGACAATTCTGAAAGACGCTGCAAATCCGTGGAAGTAAAGGATGAAAAGGCAGATGGCTGTACCTCTGCCAGAAGCCCAAGTGGAAGAAAGTTTTGTCTGGAAAGATACAATTAATGCATCTTTGCTGAAAATTCTGCAGATCTGAAATGTACTAAAAACGCATATTAACAAAGAAGTGGGTCTGTGTGAAGTTTCTCAAGTGGATGACTCAAGAAGTATTTCAGAGAAGGAAGTTGAATGGGAGCAACCTGGAGAAAGCCTTGGAATATGAAAAAAAAAAAAAAAAAAAAGAACAGATCTGTGTAGGTCAGTTAGGAACAAAACAGTTAATGTTGCCATAAATTCATTGACTTAATTTTGATGTATGACATCAAAGAGAAGATATAAAGAGCCTTGGACTAGGGCTGTATCAGTATCCTTGCTCTTACTACTGGAAGTAGGGATCAAAGAATAATTTGACACTTGGAATTCAGACAGAAAGTGAAATAAATGTCTCTTTTCTTTTTAGTGTGAGCACTGTATTAGTGGCTCTTGTATGTTGTCCGTAATTTTAATGTGCAATCCTATTTTTAGTTATTGTTTTAACTCTTTTTGACTTGCTTTTCATTCACACACTGCAATATACATCTTGCTAAAATGCAATTTGAACTGTAACCATAAAAATGTTGTAAACTGTTTAATGTAATGCAATTACTGCTTGTCTCATCCTATTTGTACTCCAATTTCCAGCTATTTGGTTGCTGCTACATGTCCATTTAGAGTGTAGCATTGCGTTTCGTGTTAGCTTTTTGTATCTGTTGTCTTGTGCATCTCTTTCATTGTTGTTTGACTTCACTGTTTGTTTGCTTCCTTCTATTGGCATGTTTTACTGCATCTATTGTAAAACAATTCTACCTGCAGCTAGTCTTTATTACCACTTTTACTTCTGACGTTATACTTGTATACAGTATTTTTAGCTTTCTATGTTCCGGCTTTGTCATGCTTTTTCCATATTATCATCACTTTGAATGCTTTACAGTTTCATTCCTTAATCTTATTTTCAGCTATAAGTATACTATTGTACCTTTTAACATTTCTCTATATATTTCATGCTCCATTCTTTAGTGCTACCCTTTTGTTTGCTCTCCTTTCCTTCAGATTACGTGTCTGTCATTTTCTGTAAACCACTAGTAGCTCTCCTTTCCCAGTCTCCTCTATCATACCCCTTTTTTCTGGTCTCTTTTTGTTACATATGTTTCCTTAGAACCTATCTATCCTTCTCTTTTAGGTGGTTAGACCTCAGCATCTCTATAGAGCAGACTTCAAACTTTGCCTTCGGACACTCAAAGCCTTTTTACCCTCCCTAAACAGACTCAGTGGCTCAGCAAAGCAACATCCAATACACTGTATGCTATGGACTTAATATATTTATACTAATTTCCATTCAGTGTTAAGCTGTACACACATCACCGAACCAAACTCCTGCATCTTTCTTCTGCTCTCCAACCACTCTAACTTTCTACCCCACCGGAACCTACCTTACTAAGCTGTCTTCTAAGATTAATACATTGTGTGCCTACTAGTTTTTTTACTCTTTGCTCTCCTACCCTGCCCCAAATTCAACCCACCCCCACGACTTCTACATTTATTCTCACCAAACCACACCCCTCCATTATCGTCCACCAACCAAAACACATTACACATACTAAAACACACCCTCCTCTCCAATCACTTCCCTCCTTTCTATCCATTCACTGTTAATCTTCTTCTCATTACCTCCAGTCTCTCCTCCTCCCCCAACTCATCCCAACCTACCTGCCTCTTTTTAAATCACCACCCTGTCTCTCTCACATTTTCTTTTTTTCTCTTAAAATCCTATCATAACCAACTTGGATCACACTGCATCAATTAATCTATCCACATCCCAGCCAAGATAAGTAAACATTTCACTCTTAAATCTTGCTACTTCATATTCACCAAGTTCTCTCTGCCTGGCCTCTATTGCAACATCATACCAACACCACCCACTTCAACACTACTCCTCCCCTACAAACCCTAATCCCTATCCACTGCATACTAAACTCACATATATTCATATAGCTCAAAACCTTTTTAACTACTCTAAAGTAACATTCTTCATATACAGATATCTACATAGACATACCACACCTCAACTACTCTGTATATATGCTAAAGTATATTCAAACATCCAAACCAAATTATGCAAGTAAGATCAAACCTCAAACTCAGCGGTAATATCCATCTAAACCCAGGCACCACACTTTATCCACACCACCCAAGCACACCATCCCCTCCATATTCTACCACCACTATTTACAACAAATCTGACCTATTTCTAAACATGAATCTTAGAAGCACAGTACACAAAGTACACGAATCTCTCACTGCACTTCCCTGACACAGCAGTTTTAACTGAAACCTGGCTAAAGCCAGAGATGAATGATAGTGAATTCTAACCCAAGTCTATAATAATATCCATAAAATGGATAGACTTAAACGCGGCAGAGGCATAGCTATAATTTATACACACACAAACTAGTTCCCCTAAACATAAACCATCCTGAGTTCAACAATGCTGAAATACTACTCACTAGACTTGAAATAAACTCCCAGAAATCCATAACTATTATTGCAATCTATATCCCTCCCTGAAACAACCCCACTGTTAGTGAGGGCTTCCACCACTTGTCACACCTATCATTCTGTTAAGAAATTACTGCTATGGGTGAGTTTAATACAGACTGGCTAACCTGCACCTCAGATAATCCTATAAATGTCATAAATCTACATAGCTTCTTCTCAGCCGATACATTCCCCAACTAGATTTGACAAAAAACTAATAGTTAAACTCTCTCTTGCCTACCAATCAAGATGCCTCACAGATACCAATCAAGATGCCTCACAGATAGTATTAGTGACCATCAACCCACCTACCTGGTCAGGCAAAATCTCAAATACTACACTTGGATATACAAGCAACAATTAAAATTTCTCAACTCAAAAATTCATATCAACTTTACAGCTGACTGGTCCCCTCTAAAAACACTCACTGGATGCTGCTGTATCATACTTTATCATACTTTAATAATTTTCTTGATGTACTCGACAATTATGCACCCTCTAGAACCTTTACAATCAAGTCAAGCTATGCTCCCTGGTTAACAAGAAATATACCTACTTTTGAAAACTAGAGATAAAGCTTGGGTAAATTACCAGTCTAACAAAAACCAAACCAACCTAGCATCCTATCAGCAACTAAGAAATAAATGCAAACAGGTTAAAAACGACAAAAGCCTACTTTGTTACAACCCAACACAAATATAAAAACAATCCCCAAAAAATTGATGCTTCCATAAATCAACTTCTTCAGCCAGGTCTATGCACAACTGCAACACCTACTACTACAAATAAGACAGACAATATAGCCACTCAATTTAATACGTGCTTCACAAACTCTATACTAACTCTACCCAAAACTAAAATCAACTCACCACTTACCATTTCCAGTGATCCAAAAGACCTATCAAATACCTTCTCCTTTAAACCCGTACAATCCATTATCATAAAAGAAATTACTAAACAAACTTAAACCATCTTCTCTTGCTGCTGATAAACTACCTTCAAAGATCTGAAGATAGAAACGGGATAAGAGATGGTGTCAGCAGCTATTTTAATCAACCACTCATTAACTGAATAGTATGTACACAAAATATGGAAAACAACTCATATCACACCACTTCATAAAAAGGGGGTCTCTTTTGAACTTTCCAATTTTAAGCCAATAGCAATCTTATCTCCACTATCGAAAATATTAAATGTATAAAAATAAAAAGACACGGTTCATTTCCAGTTCCTGAACTATCTACTATCAAACAACTTTTTAACAAATTCCCAACATTGCTTTTGACCACACCAAAGTACTACTACAGCACTCCAAAGTTTCACAAACACCATCAACCAATGTAGAAATAATGGCGATCTAGTGTCCTCCATATTCTTAGACATGTCCAAAGCTTCTGCCACTGTGTCCCATCAAAAACTACTCCGTGAACTCACATCCCTTATCCAAGTCATTCAGCCCTCACATTGTTTCATAGTTACCTACTTGAAAGACAGCAAGCTGTAAAGTGACAACATAATTTACCATCACTAGTACCTGTTCCACTAAGCGTTCTACATGGGTCCCCTCCTTTTCAGTATATTCACCAATAAGCTGCACACTGCCACCCAACAAGCTGAGGCCTCTACCCTCATCTATTCAGCCCTCTCACTCTCTGAACTCCAAAAAATAACCCAGCTTTCCTTCACAGCCGTAGAATCTTGGCTTTCTGACTTTCAGTTAATTCTCAATCCCAGTACAATGAAACTTATGATTTTCTCAAGTAGCAAAACCTCAGACCTCCAGTTCTCCTTTCAGTTAACTTCTAACAGCAAGATAGAATCTGTACCACATGCCAAGCTACTTGTAGTCATAATTCACAATAATATGAGATTTGACAAACACTGCTCTCTCACCATTAAAAACGTTCATATAAGACTAGATTCTCTTTATAGAATTAAATCTTACCTCACCAACTCCTCAAGCCAGACTGTTGTCAGGACTCATCTACTTTCTACTCTTCTTTAAGCCTCTCCTATTTTCACCAACCTGAAGAAATCTGAACTAACAAAGCTTGATGTCGGTTACAATAAAATTGCAGGACTTGCTAACAACTCTCCATGGAGATCTCATCACTGCACTGCCCTACCCCAACTAAAGTGGCCAGAACTACCCAATTATCTAACTCCCACCCATCAATGGCCCATAGCATAATACATCAACCTTATAAATGCTCTGCACCCCATAAGCTGTTAGGTTGTGGCTGAAGAAGAAAACATCCAAGATACTCTGACAAATTCCTGTTACAAGTTCCAAAAGCTAACACTTACTATGGAGATTCTCATTACTGTAATCTAATTTCCAGGATTCAGAACTTAATCCCCCGGTACATCCTAACCACTGCCCATCCCTCACAGTTCAAAATATTCCTAATGTCTCAACTACAGAACTCTTAGCTTTGCTCTTCTAACTACAGACTGATTCGTTATGCATTCTTCTGCAAAGTCCTTTCTAAATTCTGTATACAAGTCTAACTCATCTTCACTACACCCCCCTCAATTCTCATCTTTAGCCTTTCCTAGATGCTCTTTACAGCCCTCCCACTTTCACCCTATTTTTCTTTTTATACACACTTTAGTGTCTGTTAAACCAGAAAAAAATTTTTTGTCTACCTTAGTTTTAACATACAAACCATATGATGTTTTAACACAATAATGTATTATTAAACATTATCTTTTATGTTCAGTTTGTTCTTTCGCTGTAATTTCCTTGTTTACAATTTTTGTAACTTTGTTATGCTACTACTCTATAAGCTTTAAAAATTATATCTCTATTACATGCTTTTGAACATATTTGGGCCCCCACCCCACCCCAGAGCCTCCGGTGAAAATGGGGCTGTGTCCACTTAACATCAAATAAATAAATAACCAACAGAACTCTCCTCAGTCTTGAATACCCTTTATACTGTTGTGGTACCAATGGTCCATTTGTAGGGCATCAGCTAGTCCACTCAATGTGCTGGTGAGGCAGTTTGCCAGATTTAGAATTTAGGGAGTGTACGTCTGAAGATCCCATTCTATACCTTCATAGCTTCCCTGTGCAATGGGTAAAGGTATAGCTCCTCCTTTTTGCTGATACACTGCACAGCTACTATGTCTGTATGGCCATAAATGGAGCCCAATAGTAACACTACTATGTTTGTATGGCCATAAATGGAGCACAATAGTAACCATTCCTGTGGAACTTGGGAGCGAGAGGAAACACTTTCATACCCAGTACATTGATGTGAAGTTTTAACTCCTCATGATAACTATGCCACTGAACCTTATAGATACTGCAATACTCTAAGAACCATACAGGAGGCATCTATTGCCAATACCACTTTAGGTGTTAAGCTTGTAAAGGCTTTCCCAACCAATAAGTTGCATGGGTTCATCCACCATCATAAACGTCTGTTGTGCACTTTTGAAGTTTCAATTAGGGCCTCTGTCAGGCCCAACTCCTAAGACCACTGTACTCCACTGCAAGGCACTCATGGAATCTTACCTGAAGTACCATAACAAATGTGACTATCACAAGCTGCAGAACGCCGAGACAAAAGCTTGTGGAAAGAATGTCTAAAAATCGTAAATTCTTCCACGTGGATAACAAAACGTGATCTACTGTAGAAATAAAGAAGCTCAATAACGTATAAACAACTTTAATACTTTCTATGCTAAGCAGTCTTAACACATCTGGAGTCACTCTTATCCGTTTCTACATTTGGAGTAACTCCAGTATTACAGTCGATGGCTGTATTTTTTTCTGAGCATTAGCATTTTTTAGACCGGTCAAATTAACAAAAATAATTAATAAAGAACCGCAGCTATATAAATGTTTTATTCAGACCAAACTGCCATCCCTCCACCATTCATAATGCAACTAAAAAATGTAATACACACCACTCATATCGCCAGCAAACTAGATACACACCTCCTCTTAAACGTGATCATACAAGTTCCTCACTACTTACATATCGCGATATAAAAGAACACCTCACGCACACTCCATTCACACTAATATATATATATATATATATATATATATATATATATATATATATATATATATATATAATCTACACACACACCTCCCCTACAAATACATGAAAGTAAGGTTGTGTGCTATAACCAAATGAAAGCTCAACAATTTGCTGCCAAAAACTGCTAGAACATGCAAACGGGGAAAAAAAAAATCACAATGCATGCAAACGGAAAAAAAAAGTCAGAATACTTCTACAACTGATAGTTAAACTACGCAGGCAAAACTACATGGGACAGACAGACTCACGGGCATCCATCTGAAATAATGTGCAAAAAACATTTTAACAAACAAGTAATAATTATTCAGCCATACAACACATGAAAGTATAAACCCAAGAATCAGTTACACTAATTAGCTATTTAACTACTGCACTACTCTCTGAAAACTTATAATCCCCTACACACACACACACGAGAACATAACATAGAAAGGAAAACAGCAGATCTGCTAACTTACGAATATGCTGTGAAAGTAGTGAGTTTGAAATCCAACCTGACAGTAACCAGTAAAGAAACAGACTGCAACTCCCGTCATTCTTCTAAACAAACGGAAGCGACTGGTGTAATTTTGGAGGAGGTCCGTCACAAATTTCCGCGCCATTCTTTGGCTGTTGGTGGTTTAATATGAACGATTCCTGTGTTTACAACTGAAAAAGAAAACTAAGTCATGTTGGTTATGAAGCTGAGTTAAACATACTCGTGAGGAATATTATCTTTATTGTCGCAGGAAAAAGTTGTGGTTCGGTGATGTTACTACCTTCCGATGTGGCTAGGCTTGTCCTAGGTATGTAGCAGTTCGCAGCGAAAAAATAGATCATTTCTAATTTTTAGTTTGTCCGACTTTTTTTTTTTTTTTGGGGGGGGGTTAGTTTTTGATTTTTTTTTTTTGTATAAATTTGATGATAAAACCTACGAATAAATCCTTACAATATGGTTAAAGAATACTCCTGTTGGTTTTGAGCTGTTGGCCTAGAAGTACCCGTCTGCTGTTATCTTTGACAGCATAAGAAGTACCTGTACAAAACAAGTTTTTGACACGTGTAAGGTCCATGATGCTGTTATTTTAGTATATTGTGTTAAGTTGTGTGCTCCATATTTGGAAAGTTAATTCCTTCAAATACCTCTGGCTCCTGGCTTAGCTGTCAAATTGAAGACCATCTTTTTGTCTTTCAGTCCATACTCCATTTCAGTATTTTTTTTTCTAGTTGCATATTGATCATTTAGAAATCAGACATTATAACCTAGCATTTTAATCAGTTAGCTGTATTACTCGGTTAAGTGTTTTGAAATATTCTTGTTTTGTGTTTTTATTTGGGATCATTAATGTAGGGAATGGCAATTTTGTTACCAGAGTAATACCTGTTGTAAAATACTAATCTGCTCAGTTTTTGCAGAACTGGTTACAGCTGTAAAAAAATATTTTTTTTGTGTCATTTGATAGGTTGGCATTTAGTTGAATACAAGGAGTGTGTATAAAATGTCATAGGAATAAAGCAAACGTTCATCAGACGTTGTTGACTTAAGTGGGTTATTTTGAACTTTTCATGGTCAGGTCACTTTAGTCATGTAGTTCAGAACACCTCCTGGAGGGTGGCCTAATGGTTAAGGTGTTTGCCTTACAAACACAAGGTGCAAGGTTTGAGTCTTACAAGGGATAATTGGCTAGGCTTAAAATAGCTTGCAAGGGTAGTTAGCCTAGTACTAATTTAGTACCTACCTAACTGCTGTGCCTTATGCCACTCCAGTATCAGCGGGATTAATTTGTCTTTGTAACATGTATGTTACTATAAAATGCACAGATACACATGGTTAGTAAATTGTCCTTGCAGCTATAATCTAATCTCTTGAAAGCGTGAACAAGTTTTAACACAGCTTTTCAGATTTCTCACATTACACGTATGACCAATTTTAGAGTGTCCAAGCCAACTACTGTATGTTTTTGGAATGTGGGAGGAAAGGAACCCGGAACACCCAGATGAAACCCCCACAAACAGCAGGATATGCAGATTCTGCGCACAAGACCTACCAATTGAAAATCAAACCAGGGAGCCTATTGCTGTGAGCTGACAACACTGTCCACTGTGCCATCCAGCTGTGGGAGGAACTTAGGTTCAGGTTCATAGGTTCATACTAGGCTATCTGCCCTAGGGCATTTATTAGCCTAGCCAGAGTGTGTGTGGCTTTCACCACCCCTTAGGATGAGAATACTATACCCATTAGTTTGCTTTGCCTCTGTCCAGCAGTGATACAGATATGATTCCTGGGGTAAACCTACGATCTCCCATCCACTCGTCAAGATTTCTCTTGAACAGAGTCAGTGAGGGGCTCTGCCTCACATGGACTGGGATTCTGTTCCATAGTGTAGGGAGTCTCTGGGTGATGAATCTGTCCCTCCAGCATGTCCTATTTATATCCGTGTTGAGGTTTAAGTCTCTTGCTCTCGTGGCTCTGGTGGATTTGGATTTTTTGAGGTGGAGCATGTCCATTAATTCCGGGTTGGACATGGCCTTGTATGGCAGGCACAGATCACCTCTGAGCAGGCGGTATGCGACTGAATAGAGCTGGAGTTTCTTCAGTCGGGCATCGTATGACATATGTTTGAGCCCCTTTATCCTTTTGGTGAGGAACTTTTGGGGTCTTTCCAACTGCTGCAGGTGTCGGGTAAGGTACATTCGAATGGGGCGTTGTACTCAATCATTGGTCTGATAAGTGAAGATTACAGGGGTACAATGACCTCTCCTGATCTGGATGTGAATCCCTTCATGATCAGGTGGGCAACGTAGAAGGTCTTCCTAACCACTTTGGCAATGTGAGTGTCAAAAGAGGTTACTGTCAACTTGGGTCCCCAGGTCCCTGATAACTTCTTCCGTGTTTAATGGATTACCACCTATGTGGTAATTAGGGTTACCTTGTTTTTCCCAAAGGGTATGACTATACATTTTTTGGCATTTAGCTTAAGGCCATGGCTCTGGCACCAGTTATCCATTTATATGAGACCTTTCTGGAGGATGTCTGTGTCTGATGGAGTGTCAATTATGGTGCCCAGTTTGCAGTCATCTGCAAATTTTGTCAGCCACAATCCCCTATGTTTGCCTGCACTTCAGAAAAATAAATGCCGAACAAGAGGGGGCCCAGGACTGAGCCCTGTGGGACACCGCTCGTGACCGGCTTAGAGTCTGACATGGCACCAGCAACTCTAACCCTGTGTGTTCTGTCCTTGAGCCAGTTTGCAACCCATCTTGTGACATATGGGTTTACATCTAAGCTGGTGAGCTTTTCTATGATGCCCGAGTGGGGTATTGTGTCGCTTTTGCTAGGTCAAGGTAGGCTGTGTGAACTGCCTTATCCTCATCAATGGCCTTAGTGACTGTTTCGAAAAAGTCGACCAAGTTCAAGAGGCAGGATCTGCCCTTGACAAAGCCAAATTGGGTAGGATCCAGTGTCTGTAGGTCCCCAATGTGTCTATTTATGAGTTCCATTATGATCCTCTCCATAGCTTTGCAGACAAGGCTAGTCAAGCTTATGGGGCGGTAATTTCCAGGGTCCGTTTGTTTCTCTTTTGGGTACTTTATCTTTTGGCTTGTGGACACAGTTTCTCTCTGTTTCACACTGTTCTTTTGCCTTTCTCAGAATTCATGTGGCTATTTAAACTGAACCTTCTTCCTTTGAATAAAAAAGTCACTCCAAGCAGCAGTAACAATAGAAAGCCTCATGGATTTTGTTTTAACAGTTTAAAGACTACTTGTAATGGGTTTCAACTGAAATTGGAAGCCAGTTTGCAGTGACTGCAATTTCTATGTGTTTATTTTTACAGTAGTAGGTACCACTTGCTATTTTCTGCATGTTTGTGTTTTGCCATCCCTTGTGGGGAAAGGTTTGCTGGCCCAAGAAAGGAAGTTAGTTTCAGTCGTGATAATTCCTTGAGGTGGTTGATAACACTTAGAATAGTTTTTCATTCCCAGATTGCCAAAAGTTGATGCCGTAGGAGTTTAAAAATAGTAAGAAATCTGTTCAGATGAGCTGCAAACTAAGCGGTACTATTGTAAATATTTTGTTCTCTGCGGTGGGATTTTTGTAGTTTGAAAGTGATTTCCCTTAATGTTCATTTAAGAAAGGTTGCATAGTTATTCCAGATCAGTTTCATAACAATACACTGTTTTTTGCATTTATCCATTAAATAAACTACTGTTGACTCCTGCATAGACCAAAGAGAAATGCTTTTTTTGATGTTCCATCAGTGGTGGATAATAGCAGTCTTTGAGCAGTCAGTTGAACAGCAACAAGTATTACAGAATAAATCGTATGAAAGTTTGTGTTAAAATGTTTGGTGTACTACTCAATTCCTTATGAATAGAGAGGTAATAACATGTTTATTGAAGGATTTGAGGAACTTGCAGACTACAATAGACATATTAACGAATTAACAAACCTACTTTGTGGCTGTAACCATGAAATTAAAATACATATGTTATATTGCATGGAAAATATGAGCACTCTCTTTTTGTTTTTAATTTTGCAGCTTGTCTTTGACTATCACCAGTTTTATGATGAAATGACCTTCCTTACTCTTGAATGAAGAATTGGGACCTTCCTGCTTTGCATGTAGCATTGACACAATTATGATGGTCCCTTTTTATTTTATACAGCTCACTCACTATTGCTCGATTTTCCTTTGCGGCAATCAGAGAAACCTTTTTTTTTTTTTTTTTTTTTTTTTTTAATGATGGGTTTGTTGTTGCCTTTATTCATGAGTTTCCACTGTCTTTGTCCATGTGGTATACCTTAGTGTTGGCAGTGGTGTCAAGGCCTTTTTTAATAATATTATATAATCTATCTTTTAATAATATTATATAATCTAGATTCTTTGTTGAGCTGCTCCAATGTTATCTTTTCATATATGCATTTTCATTTTATACAATCCTTTAACATGTATGAGTTAATTAGTATAGATGTTTTTACTGTGTATTTTGAATTTTTTACATGATCATTTTAGTTTGAACAAACAGTTTTTATATTCATCATAAACACTGCTCCATTATTTTTAGAATTCATATCTCAGTATACATGTTCAATCAACATATATTTGTTGTGTAGATCATATATTCATAAGTTATGTCTAATAGGTTCTTGTTTTTAGAAAAGTTAATGAGAGCGTTTTTCTTTAAAATGCTAATGGATTTCAACAGTTTGCTGAAGTGCTGATTTATTTTCTAGAGTATTTAATGTGACGCATACTATGCATAATTGTTTGAGATCTGATGAAGCAGCAATGCGAAAGCGCTTATCTTCTGGAATAAATAGTGATTTTTAATACATCTGTCTTATATCGTCCTTGTTGGATTTTACATTTTTGAAGTACCAGCACCTGCTAACGCTTGGGTCCAGTTGTTCCTTCTATTGATTATTTCTCCATCTTTTATGTTTCCACCTCTACCCCACTAATGCTTATGCACTTCTAAGCCCAGCTGTTTGGGTCCTTGAATTCGGTGGTGATGGTGTTGTGTGGAGGCTTTGTTGGTAGTACCTGTATGTCTGGTACCACAGCTGTCTGTGTCGGGATTTGTGATACCAAGTTGATCGTTGGAGTTAAACTTTATACCAGATTGGCAGACATTTTTGTATTTAATTTCCACCAACATCCTTTACTCACCTGATGTGTTGCAGATGTATGATATCCAACAGTCGTTTGCTGAGCCTTTATCCCTGGCATCTGCTATACACCATAACAGAGAGGCACATGACATTTTGCAGCTTCCATCTATTGTTTTTAATCCTTAAATGCATGTTTTTTATGTTTCTGCACACTTCTTCCCTCCCCCTGACTGATGAAGAGGAAAAAAATCAATGTGCTTCCTCTAGCAGGTTAATCTTATCCCTGATGCCAGTAATGATGAGGCTGGAGATTCAGCAATATCCCTGTTGAAGACCCCAAGGTTATGACATTTTTAGAAATGAAAATAAGAGGGAGGGTAGTTTGCTTACCCTGTATCCTCCATGCAGAGGACACTGCAGAACACCTTTGACTCTACATGGCAGTTATCATTGGTGGCAATTGTGTATTGCTAAGCCCTTTTCATCTGTATTGTCATGGACTTTGTCAGAACCATATAAAACACTCTGAAACCACTATTTTTAAAAAAGCTCTTGAACATCATGGGACCAATTGGTAATACCAATTTAAAAAGATCACACACACACCCTGCAGTAAGAAAAGATATAGTGATACAATTTCTGTTCGGTCGCTTTGTTTATGTTCTAGATCTGTGTAAAAAAAATCAAAATGTTTATAGATTTTTCTTTTTTTCTATTTACACAAGATAGAAATAAGTTTCATTTTAAACCAGGAGAGCTAGAAGCATCCTCCCTCAAATGTCATAAGTTTTTTGTTTTGTTTTGCCAGTCTCCCTCAAACACCTTTGCTTCTATTATTTTTCAAACTTGGGAAAGAAAAAGATACAGCATTGTGTTGAATGCCTTGCTAAAGCACTTTTTATCGTTTATTTTTCTTAAACTGTAAATATGCTGGTATATTTTATGTAATACTTTTTTCATTTTGCCTATATAAAATGCTTGACGGGTGTCACAGCAGGCCAGGTGTGATGCCCAGTTAATATCCCACCGCTGCCACCAAATGATGTAATGTCTCCCACTATCCTGGGTCAGTAACTAGGGAGCTTTAATCCTCACTACTGACTCCAGTGTGAGACTGTCACTTAAACAGGAATTATATTCCACAATTTTCCCCTAAGAGCACAACAAGAACATGCTGTATATAACCTGGGACTGGACTGTATACTTCTCTCCACCCCTAATGTAACTCCTTATTACACACTCCAGAGCAGTGTCTCCCAGTTTAAGACCTCTGATACACCCACACTTAAATCTTGCACATCCATACTCTTCTGGGAAAGCCTGACACAGATTTCCAGCTATGTCCCTTCTGCAAAATAATATGGTAATGCTTCTACCAATCAGAGTGTGTTCATGCCCTTTAAAAGGGGTGTCCAGTTATGAAAGTTAAATATTAAAACAACTAGTAGCAAATAGCGGACCGGAGTTCTGCTGTGGCGACCCCTTACTGGGAAAAAGCCGAAAGACAAACAAAGTAGCAAATGACTTAAGCAGCCAGGTTTTCAGAGTGGTCTGGGAAGTTATCATGGTTAAGTATAAGTGCACTCGGCCAATAAAGAAAACACTGATTGACCAGCCACAATGTAAGTTAATAAAATATTTAATAATGAGTAAAATGATAGCCATCTTCTTTCGGCTGTTCCCGGTAGGGGTCGCTACAGGGGATAATCTGTTTCCATTTCTTCCTGTCCTCTGCATCTTGCTCTGTCGCACCAACCACATGTCCAAGCATGTCCTCTCTCACCACATCCATAAACTTTAACTTAGGCATTCCTCTTTTCCTGTTACCTGGTAGCTTCATCCTTAGCATCTTTTTCCCCTCCTCAGCACATGTCCAAACCAACATCATCTTGCCTCTCTGGCTTTGTCTCCAAACCTTCCAACCTGGGTTGACCCTCTAATATATTATTCCTAATCCTGTCCACCCTCATCACATCTAGTACAAATCTTAACATCTTTAACTCTGCCACATCCAGCTCTGACTCCTGCCTTTTTGTCAATGCCACTGTCTCCAACCCATGTAACATTGCTGGTCTCACTTCCCTCTTGTAGACCTTGCCTTTCACTCTTACTGGTTCTGGTCTGTTACAAATCACTCCTGACACTCTCTTCTTCACCCATTCCATCCTGCCTGTACTCTCTTCTTCACCTCTCTTCCACACTCACCATTACTCTGAACTATTGATCCCAAGTATAAACATAAGTATTAACAGTATAAAACAGTAATTTCCAATAAACAAACAAAACTCAATTACCATGAAAATGAAATCAGTACTGTAGGATAGAAATCCAACATTCAGAAAAAACTCTTAACTGATCTAACTAATTAGTTATAATTTTCTTATCTGACTAAAGAAAACTGTCTCTATCTAAATTAAATTATTACAACGGAGTAAAGGCAGGCTTACAGTTCTTGGGTGAGTCCTTTTTGAGTATCCACTGCATAGCACATCTGGCAACTGTAACTGACAACTGAATGTCTGTAACTGTCTTCAGCAGGCTGTTTTATAGAGCAGCCTGTCACAACTGTTCCAGTTCTAATTTTCATTTCATATTTTGAAAATCAACCAAGAGCTGTTTAGTAAAGTTCCTTACTGTCTTTCAGCTTCTGACAGTAACACATAGCAACTGTCAATATTCGGATGATATCATCTGCAGATCAGCTGAATCTGAGACAGTTTGCCTTTAGAATCTTTATTCACAAACACATGCAGTTAGAAATGTAAAATGATACTGCTTCAAGTCTTCAAAACTTTCTGTACAAACATTATAAATCAACTTGTAAGAACTTGTATGCCAGCATGACTATCTTTGATATTGTAAATAATACACAGGTTAATCTGACATTATGTACAAAACTTCAGATAGGCATGCTAGCACAGATGACATTGTCTAATTTCTTCATACCCCCCCACATGAATCAAGCATGGTTTTCAAGTAACCCTTGAAAAATGACACTTGAGAAAAATAGATCTGTCTGGGAATCTCAACCCCCTCCTCTTCTGGCAGTCCTTTTGCATTGGTATTATTAACCCCACTGCAGCTTTCTTCTCCTGAGGAAACTTGTCTGAGCACAGCCACCACCCCACAATCTGAAGCATCCAACTCTTCACTATAATCTGGGCTGGGCAACACAGGGGTCCTCCCAAAAATCTCCTTAAGTTTTTGGAATGCCTGTTTGCCATCAGTGGTCACCCTATCGTATCCGGTTTATTTATCCTAGTTGGTTCAGTAAAGTGTGACCATTGCACCCCAGCTAGGCATACATTTTCTACACTACCACGCTGTCCCTAGAAAAAAAAATATACATATATATATATATTTTTTTTTTCATTTGAGGGCAGCAGGAACTGGCCATGCTTGAATAGCTTCCATTTTGACAAGTTCTGGCCTAATCTTATCACTCCCCAATCTTTCTTAAGTAAGTGACCTCTGTCATACCCACCTGACACTGGGTTTAATTGTTAACTTTGCCCTTTTCAAACTGGTCTGCAAATGCCCGTAGCATAATCTTTAATGTAGAGTTTTAACCTTTCCACAAGACCATTAGTCCGGGAGTGGCAGGGTTGTACTTTAAATGTGTCACCCCACAAAGCTTCCACAAACAAATCGGCGGGTCTGACATGAAGTTGGTACCTTGGGCAGTTAGTATCTCCTTTGGAAAACCTACCTGCTGAAAATTTGTAGCAAAGCATTTGCTACCTTCTCTACATCAATATCTCCTGCAAAAGGAATATTGGGGACTATAGCTAGAAGTCTCAGACGATAGTCTCTAAGCTCTACCAACTGCTGTACTACCTCACCTTCCAGGTGTCTGTGTGTGTCTCTCTATATAACAAACTTTCATTCTCTGCTTCAGTATCAGCCGCACAAGGAATAAGTTACAGACTGTAGGCTCTACCAACTGCCATATTATCTTACCTTCCAGCCCTCCCGTAGGATTCCACTCTTTATAAGCAAACCTTCCTTCTCTGCCTCAATATCACTTGCACAAGGAATATTAGGGACTTTAGCTAGAAGTGAAAGATGGTAGGCTCTAGGCTGTACCAGCTGCCATCCTACCTCACCTTCCAGCCCTCTTTAGGAGTCCACTCTCTATACGACAAACCTTTGTTCCAGTATAGAGACACCCTCTTCCTTGAGCCTCAGGTACTTCCTTAGCCTTCTCCCTCAAGCTTTGTAATGTAGGGTCCATAAGTTGAGCCTGTCTCAGCTCTACATTTGTGACCCTCCCAAGCTCCCCTTCCACAGGAAACCTAGTAACTTCTGACAGCTGTAGCTCACTGTCAATTTGGTTACTATCACTCCTCTCTGTCTTTGCAGTCACTATGTCCAAGGGAACATCAGTACCTACCAGCAGCTGTGGCTCACTTTCAGACTTACTGCTATATAATAGCTCCTTCTCTGAAACAGCCACCACACTAGTCCTAGCTTCAGGTATGAGATCTGAATGGGTCTCCTCCAAGCTACTGGACTTACATGCCTGTCTCCAAGCTTGACTCTGTTTCACTACATGTACACAAGGTACTGCATTGTGAGTCATTCCATATCAGAACATCTGCGGAAGTATCCTGAAACACACCTACCTACCTGCTTGCTAACTCTTCCACCCTCCCAGTCAAGATGAACTGTAGCCAAAGGTATTTGGAATGGGGTTCCTCCCAAAACTCTGACTGGAGTTGACTGCCCAAGCAAGTGCTGCTCTTCTCTAACCACTACAGACCTCACAATGGTTATATCAGAAACTGTCTCTCTTAACATTAACCTGTTTACTGTCTACTAAGATAGGATATAAATTTTGATGATTGGCACCTCTGTTTCCAAACAACTTACCACTGGCAATTTGTCATCATCACTTGCTGGCTCCCTCACCTTACCTTGATGGACGTTTGACTATGGCCCCTGTGATAACACTTGAAACATCTAATCCTTAACCTTGTATTGGGCTAGTAGTTTCCCCGTTATTGGTGTGCTCTGTTGGAGTAGTTTAGATTGCCCCCATGGGTTCTTTTGTGTCTACATGCAGCACTGGGTATCCCTTTCTTATGCATACTTGCTAAGTAGAGATCCCTTTTTCTTCCCAATCCCTCCACAGAGTTAGTTTGTGCCTGCTAACCAGACTCTCGTGTCATCAAGAAAGGTACCGAGGGCTTGTTCCCTCACGAGAAGGTCTGCCAGTTACTCAAAAGTGGTGAACTGACACCCACTCGCCCATCTGTGAAAGTAAGTACTAAAATCAGCAGTATAATCATGTACATTTTCATCTGCCTTGCGTATGTGTTCACAAAACTTTTTTTCTGTAAGCTTCATGAGGTAATTTTAAAACTACCTAGAAGACCATTCTTAACTTTAACATAATTCAAACAGTCTACATCAGTCAGTTTTGACATGGCCTGAACAGCTTTACCACGGAGTAAGGGAGTCAGGAGCCAAACCCAGAGCTCGCTGTCACCATCATATTTTCTACATACCCTCTCAAATATATGAATAAAACTATCAAAGTCATCACCATCTCTGTTGGTGTTGGTGTTGTTGTTGTTGTTGTTGTTGTTGTTGTTCTTGTTGTTGTTGCGTTTTTTGGCTTTTCCCGGTTAGGGGTCGCCACAGCGGAACTCCGGTCCGCTAATGATTAGTAGTTGATTTTTACGTGCTGAGTTAACCAGCCCTGACTCACAACCTTCAACGAAGGTACGCCTATTCACACATGTCTCCACTCAGAAGACGCTCTAGCTGAGAATCGAACCGGACAGTGTCTTAATGTGAGGCGACAACGCTACCGCAGCAGTCATCACCATCTCTGTATTGAGGAAAAGGTTTACTGACCTTTACAGCTTCTGGGGTCCAGTTATTCCCTTCCCCATTACCTCCATGACCCACTTGAAGGGTAAGAAGCTCCACTTCATGCCGGTGCTCTCTCTTGTTTTCCACAGCTTCTAAATGCCTCAGTCTGTCTGCTGATTCCAGTTAAAGACATCTGGCCTCCAGTCATTGGACTTCCAGTTCGTATTGACGCTGTTTTTTTTTTTTTCTCAGCCTCCAGTCGTTCGGCTTCCAGGTGCAGTCTCTCTGCTGATTCCAGTTCAAGATGTTTGGTCTCCAGTCTTCTGCCTCCAGGGACAGTCTCTCTAACTCAAGATGAATTCTCAAGTCCTCTGAAGAAAAGGTGGACTGTTATGTCTTGGCTGGCTGCACACCCCCAATAACAAGATGGATATCCTTCAAACAGCTGGTCTGAGCTGAAGCTGCAGCTAAGGCTGAAATCATTGCTACCTTAGTCAGGTTGGAATGAACCAATCCTCTGGGTTTACCCTCCTTGGCCAGTTAGTTCTTTGTCAGCATACTGTAGTCTTCTGCTGACATATTTGCTTGCTGTCCCTTACTAAAAAAATAACTGTGGTGAACTGAGATTCAGGATGTTTACTTTGACTGTCGAGAGTGCACACCTTAATGACAATTACCCACAGGCTACTGAAGTCCAATTAAAAATCCCACACTGGTGCCACAAATTAGTGACGTCCAATTAATTTCCCACTATACTGCCACCAAACATCTCCCACTATCCTGGGTCAGTAATTAGGGAGCTTCAATCCTCACTACTGACTCCAGTGTGAGACTTGTCAATTATATAGTAGTAATATTCTATAAAATTTACCCCAAGAGTACAATTGGAATATGCACTTAAATTAAATCTCACACATCCAAACACTTCTGGGAAAGCCTGAGACAGATTTCCAGGCTTTCGGAGTGCCCTGAGAAGTTAAGGTAAGTACAAGCTCTCTCAGTCACTAAAGAAAACACTGACCGGTCACAATGTAAATTTAATAAAAGTAATAATGAGTAAAATGATTTAAAAATATAAAACGGTAATAAACAGAACTCTGGTGAAAATAAAATCAGTACTGTAGGACAGAACTAAATTCAGAAGAACTCTTAACTGATTCGTTATAATTTTCCTGTTTTTTCCTTTTAAATATACTTAGTATAAACAGGATTTTATTAAAATATATATATATTTATTACGTTTATTTATTATTATATTTATTATTCTCACAATGACAAACGTCTCACTATTTGTGTTTTAAGAATATGTAGTTACAAATGACAAAATTCAGTATAGAATAAGGTTTTAGTATTTGTTCCAGTTTTTTTCTTTTTGTATATAATTACTTGGGTTGAAGCCCTGGAAATGTACCTTTAAGAATGTTCCATAATGTTTTTTGGCGCCAATTTGCACATATAAAATGGAGTTAATACTGTTACTATTGGTTCTGATGAAATCTGAGTTTCTCAGATGAAAGCGCTTAACCAGGAGTTCGTTTCTATTTGTGGATTTTTGTGAAACAATAAACCAGTGTTTTAGCTACAAGAAGTGTCTGTGATATTGAATCTGAGTCCTGCTCGAGCTGAGGATTGGTTGCTGCTATTTTTTCCAGTTGTGGTATTACCTTTGGGTTTGTCTGCTTTTTACTTTGTTGCAAGAATGACAGAGACCGGTTCCCCTTCTGCTTCATTGAGCAGGACCGAGTATTCGGAGCTTCGGTCGGAAGTGACGTCACTGCAGAGCGACGTTAGTAGGCTCCTCGAGTTGGTGGGGAAGCTTACTGAAAATATTCAGTCTGGTGGAATTATCAACAACTTAAAAGGTAAATCTGTGATAGATTTACATTCTCCACAGAGAGAGAATACCTTGGATGTTTGTTAGCGATGAAGAAATTCTGAACGGACAAGGTCCATGCTACCCTACAGGAACGCCGAAAACAGGATTGGACTTGGAGAACAAGGAAGTTGACATTAATCTTTCACCAGCAGGTGACTTCACTTTTGACCTAAGTTTATTGCAGCGCGATGATTTCCATAAACTGGGCGCAAAACCAAAAAGGAAGATGCCAACTAAATCGTATGCTGCAACTACTTCTAAAGGACTAGTGAACAAACAAGGTACAGAATTAAGAGACTGTGCTTTGAGTCCTAATTGTAAAAACATTTCTAAACATGGTAAAAAAACAATTTACAAATAATGGTGGAAATGATTTTTTAAATGATTTCTTGAATGAAGAAATTAATTACTTTTCTGAAGGGGCTAATAATAACACATTTAAGGAAAGGAAAGCATACCCTTCTGATTATATTAAAGATAAGATTGTTGCTTTAGGCAAAAAACTTATTTTATTGAAATGTGCAAAAATTGACAATGCCTATTTGGGTAAATGCCTAACTTTTAGGCATTGTTCCAAATGGCATTAGATTCTTTAAATTACCTCTTGGTTTAAAATATGAAGACGATGTCATTTGTGATTTTAATGAAATGTTTGACGAGTTTGGTTTTTATTTTATTAAGAAATTGATCAAATATAATGATGGGAACATTTCTTTTTTATTAAATGAAGTGGAAGCTTTGAATGATGAGATTGTGAACAACACTAGATTTGATGAATGGCATGACTTGTACCAAAAGCAATTTTTACATGCTGTGAATAAAGCAAAATCTGTTTACAGCAGGAAATTGAAGAAAATTGATAGGGACATGAATTTGTATAGGGAACACAAAGTAT
This sequence comes from Protopterus annectens, assembly GCF_019279795.1. Lineage (NCBI taxonomy): Eukaryota > Metazoa > Chordata > Ceratodontiformes > Protopteridae > Protopterus > Protopterus annectens. Next base: position 769,499,873 of record NC_056735.1, on the reverse strand, counting down.
ACACTTGGCCACGTCCTTCAGATGGTAGAAATGTTAAAAATGGACAAGAGGTTTTAGGCACGAACTTATACAATGGTATAGAGAGGTTTGAAGAAAATTTAAATTTTCAAGGGGGGAGACATCACCCTGCACCCAAACAATACCAGAGGAAGTATCAAAGGTGAAAAAGGATGGTAATTCTAACAATGATTTAGTTTTAGAATGTGACACTTTTTTTCACCAAACAATGATTCTCTGGTTTTGCATTCATTAGCATATATGGACAGTGACACAGTAGCACAAGGGATGAACAATAGTTCCAAGGGGCAACCATTCATGAACACGGAAGTTACAAACAATCAAGGCCCCTTAGTTTTATCTTTTGCTGGTTTTAAAGTGTATAATTACACTATTTTTTTCATAACAAATGAATTTTTTAAGCTGTTTAGTAAAGGAATGAAGTTTATCCCGACAGTGAAGTTTAATTTTGTAGATGCAGTTAAGGAAATCAAGTTATTTTGTAGAAGAATTAACCTGGCCATACAATTTAAAAATGATTCCGACTCAGGAATTAAACAGAGGGAAGAGAGACTTAAAGAGTACATATATACCTAATTCTCACCCTCAAGTTGGAACATTTGAAAAAATGGTGTGTAGAGATATATATAGATTAAATATCAACTCTAGGAATAATGTTAGTGTCCCCTTTGAAGACAATCTTACTAGAGGGGAGAGAGAATGTTTGCAAAACGTGGTCAACAACAAAAATATTAGATTAATGAAACCAGACAAGGGAGGGGGCATTGTTATTTTTGATACTGAAAATTACAATAAAGCAATTCAGGATATTTTGTTCACCTCTGAAAATTATGAAGAAGTTTCACTAAACCAGATTAATATTGGACACCACCGGATTGATTTAATTCTAGAAGAATATTTGTTGGACAACCGTATATCCGATGAACTCTATAAATTTCTGAGGAATGAGTTCCCAAGACTTGCTAGTATCTTTGGAATTCCAAAGATACACAAATGTATAGATACTCCACCTTTTAGACCTATTATTGCTGGTTCATATTCTAAGACTTACAACATGGGAGTTACTATTGACCACTGGACCAAACATATATATAAAAAAGTTCCCCATATGGTAAAAGATTCTTGGGAATTTTTGAGCAGAATTACACCTGAGGTTTGGTCTAAGAATCTGACATTCCTTACTATAGATGTGAAAGATTTGTTTTCATGCATCCCCGCCTCTACAGGGTTGGAATTTTTTGAAAATAGCTTGAAAAACTATTCAGGGTTAAGTTGGGACAGAATTAGCCTGATCTTGGACATGATGGGGCTTATTCTTGACCACAATTACATCCTTCACGAAGGAGAATATTTCAGGCAGACCAGGGGTGTGGCCATGGGGGCCTCGTGTGCCCCCATTTTTGCCAACCTGGTCATGCTTGAATGGGAAAACAGGTTTTTATTCCCTTGTCAGTTTTTCAAACATATTTCCCTTTATTCCAGGTATTTGGACGATTTATTTATCATCTGGAAGGGGCCTCCAGAAGACATTAGGACTTTCATGGACTATATCAATTCAAGTACTAATTTTTTAAAGTTCACATATAAGGTAGACAAAGTTGGTATCGCATATTTAGACACTTTTATAAGTACTACCTCAGATGGTTTTGCCTCACAAATATACAGAAAGTCTACCTTCTCAAATGACTATATAGAATATGGTAGTTGCCACCCACAACACGTATTTAAAAACGTGATTAAAGGCCAATTTATTCGTGCAGTGAGGATGAGTTCCTCTAGGGAGAGCATGGAAAGAGAAATTGACACTATTTCACGGATGTTCTTGGATAGAAAATACCCAAAAAGAATGGTACAAAATGTGGCTAATTATGTTAAAGAAAATTGGGGTACGAAATATAAACCACTGTTGGGACAGGTATTAGTAGAAAATAGCAGGACAGTCTGCATTATTTTGTTTAGCCCATACACCAATCTGGTAAAAGAAATTGTTAAAAGGCATTGGGAATTATTGAGCATTCCTGATAACAACTTGGTAAACATTGAAAAGAACCCTGTTTGTGTCTACAAAACTGCACTTAATTTGAAAAAACTTTTGGAAGTTAGTGCATATGGTAGGACAAAAAAGAAAAGAGAGGCAACAAAAAAGTGTGGTTCTTGTAAGCAGTGTAAAAACATTAATGATGAAAGTGTGGTCACACTAGACAATTTGATGAAAACTAAGTGTAGGAGCATAGCTGGGAATTGCCATAGTCAGAGAGTCGTATATCTTGCCACTTGCTCTACCTGTCCTGCCTACTACATAGGCAAGACAGAGAGAAAATTTAAGACAAGAATATATGAACATCTTTACAAAATCAAGAAAAAAGATACAAAAAATGCACTTAGTAAACATGTTCTGGAGAAGGGTAACGACCATTCTTTCAGATTCATGATTATAGACCAGGTAGAAAAGACATCATATGGTGGCAACTGGAAAACATGGTTAGCATGCAAAGAAAGTGAGTGGCAAATATATTGTGATGCCACCACTACACCCGGTTTGAATGATTTTATTAGTATCAAGCCTTTTTTAAGCTTGGACCGGGTTTAAGTTCTAGGTAGGCTCTCCATAATTTACCTTTAGTTTCATTCATTCTTTTCACTTATTTCTATTTTACATCATATATTCACATTTTTCCAAAATATTTTTAAAACATTTGTTAAAACATTTAAATATACTTAGTATAAACAGGATTTTATTAAAATATATATATATTTATTATATTTATTACGTTTATTTATTATTATATGTATTATTCTCACAATGACAAACGTCTCACTATTTGTGTTTTAAGAATATGTAGTTACAAATGACAAAATTCAGTATAGAATAAGGTTTTAGTATTTGTTCCAGTTTTTTTCTTTTTGTATATAGTTACTTGGGTTGAAGCCCTGGAAATGTACCTTTAAGAATGTTCCATAATGTTTTTTGGCGCCAATTTGCACATATAAAATGGAGTTAATACTGTTACTATTGGTTCTGATAAAATCTGAGTTTCTCAGATGAAAGCGCTTAACCAGGAGTTCGTTTCTATTTGTGGATTTTTGTGAAACAATAAACCAGTGTTTTAGCTACAAGAAGTGTCTGTGATATTGAATCGGAGTCCTGCTCGAGCTGAGGATTGGTTGCTGCTATTTTTTCCAGTTGTGGTATTACCTTTGGGTTTGTCTGCATATTTGCTTGCTGTCCCTTACTAAAAAAATAACTGTGGTGAACTGAGATTCAGGATGTTTACTTTGACTGTCGAGAGTGCACACCTTAATGACAATTACCCACAGGCTACTGAAGTCCAATTAAAAATCCCACACTGGTGCCACAAATTAGTGACGTCCAATTAATTTCCCACTATACTGCCACCAAACATCTCCCACTATCCTGGGTCAGTAATTAGGGAGCTTCAATCCTCACTACTGACTCCAGTGTGAGACTTGTCAATTATATAGTAGTAATATTCTATAAAATTTACCCCAAGAGTACAATTGGAATATGCACTTAAATTAAATCTCACGCATCCAAACACTTCTGGGAAAGCCTGACACAGATTTCCAGGCTTTCGGAGTGCCCTGAGAAGTTAAGGTAAGTACAAGCTCTCTCAGTCACTAAAGAAAACACTGACCGGTCACAATGTAAATTTAATAAAAGTAATAATGAGTAAAATGATTTAAAAATATAAAACGGTAATAAACAGAACTCTGGTGAAAATAAAATCAGTACTGTAGGACAGAACTAAATTCAGAAGAACTCTTAACTGATTCGTTATAACTTTCCTGTCTGGCTAAAGAACGCTGTCCCTGATCTAAATTAAATTATTATAACAGAGCAAAGGCAGGCTTACAGTTCTTGGTGAGTCCTTTTGGGTATCCACTGCACAGTACATCTGACAACTGAACTTCTGTAACTGTCTTCAGCAGGCTGTTTTATAGACTAGCATGTAATAACGGTTCCATTTCTAAGATGGGCTGTTTTATAGACGAGCTTGTAACAACTGTTCTAGTTCTAAGTTTCATTTCATGTTTTGAGAATCAACCAACAGCTGTTTACTAAAGTTCCTTCCTGTATCAGCGTCTGTAGTAATACATAGCAACTGTCAACATTCTGATGACATCATCTGCAGATCAGCTGAATCTTTCTTCACAAACATGCACGGCTAGAAATGTAAAAGGATACTGTTCAAGTCTTCAAAGCATTCTGTACAGACAGATTATAAATCAACATGTAAGAACTTATTTACAGTATCATAGCTAGTCATGCTGGCATATAATAACTTAATCTGAAATTATGTACAAAACTTCAGCCAGATATGCTGGCACAGATGACCATGTCTATTTTATTCACACCAATTATACAGTTATGGACTTCTTGCAGTTAAACATTTCCCTTGTTCTCAGTTTAAAAATTTTATGATCTCAACTTTCTCCTTAGTGATGATAAAATGACACTGGTTAGAACTCCCACTTTTTATTTATTTATTTTTGTGAAGTCATTAAGTATCTCTAAAACTCAAACATTTTTTTACATTGGTCTTCCTCCTGAAGACTAACTAACTTGGGGAATTGGTAAAACAACAAACCTGGTATGTCCAGGTAGATTATTGGTATAACTCACATCTGTCAAATAATGTACACCTAAACATGTTCACTGTTTTGAATGACCATCTGCATCTAAATCACTGTTCTGTCTTGAACGTGGGAATTGTTCAAGCCCATGTTTAATAATTGGCCCAAATTTGGTAACTTCAGTGTCTTCTACAAACCAGTCCTGCCTTGATGAAATTCTTGAAATCCTAACAAACTGACTTTTCACTAACCTTTTTTGGTATAATGCGTGTCTGCTATCTAAGTAAAGGAATTGAGTTAGTTACTAAATTTGGCTTCCTAGAGACCCAAATTTAATATGCTTTCTGATCCTTTGGTTAAATTAACATAAATGTAGGTTGACAGGATCAACCTGACAAGTGAACCCTAGAAAGTCTCTCTAGATTTTTTTCAAAAAAAAAAAATAAACATTACTGAATTGCTCTAAGCTTGCCGCCTAAATGATAGTAATAAGCCACACAGTGTTTGAACAAATTTTGTTTAAATACTATATCACTTTCCCACCATAACAATATAGCTTTGGTGAAACTTGAGGCTCCCATAGCAACACCATGCTGTTGCTTGAAATATTCACCTTTAAAATAGACAGTTATTGATCAACACTAGTTCCCTAAATTCCTGTACAAGTCTGACGTCTCTAGATTCTAACAAACCACAGCTTGGTGTTATATCATGGAACCATTCAAGGCCTGTCTTCTGGGGTTTATTGAAAAAAAATAACATCAGTGGTAATCTTAAAACAATGTTCCCTATCACACTATTTCTTAACTGACCAAGAAAGCCCCAAGAGTCTTTAAAATGTGCTTGTAATTACAAAAAAAGATTTTAACTTCTGTCATCAATTTTGAGAGAGGTTTGGTTTTGGATCTTTTGGGAGAAACGGTGGGTTCAAGGGGTGGGTCTTGCACATTAGAATGAATTTTAGGAATACTAAAAAGATTTGGTACAACACTATGGTTAACCTTCAAATAATGATGCAATTGTACTGCTGTGCAGTAAATTGTACTGTTGTATTGTCATTCTGCAGCAGTTCATCCAGGAATAAGTCAGTCTTGTGATAAGCCATTGTTACTTCATTCACAAATAGAGGCTGATTATATCACTGAATCCATTAACAAATTTAACATGCTCCCTGAATAATGTAGAGATTCCATTATTACAATACCCACCCCCCCCCCATTTGAAGGGATTCATAAATGTTAAATTTGTCTTTAGAAGTTAATTTAGTATTTTCTCCTAAGTAGTATTAATAACTTGTTGGATACCTGACCAAACAAAGCCCACGTTATGTCTTTTTTCACATTCCTTTCAAAGCTTCAGAAACAGAATGACTTGGAGGAATAAAAAAAGTTCAAAATCGAGCAAGTTTCTTAATTCTTATTGTCCGCAAATAGCTATTTAAAATTTAAAGATCTTATAGGTTCATAGGTAGGTACTTGGGTATTAGCTCTAGGGCCTATATAAGCCTAGCCAAAAAGGTACCCTGGCTTTCTCCACCCAGGAAAATTAGTTTTCTGTGCCCCTGTCGAGCAGAGCCACAGAAGTGATCCCTGGGGTGAATTTCCTATTTCCCATCCAATCATCAAGAGTTTTCTTGAAGAGTGCTAATGAGGAGTTCTGTTTGACATAGACAGGTAGTCTGTTCCAAAGTATGGGAAGTCTCTGGGGCAGGAATCTATCCCTCCTGCATGTTCTGTTTATTGTGGTGACAAGGTTTAGGTCCCTAGAGTGTGTAGCTCGGAGGGATTGGGATTTCTTTAAGTGGAGCATGTCCAACAGCTCTGGGTTTGACATAGTTTTGTATGTTAGGCAGAGATTGCCTCTGAGTAGGCAATATGCGACAGAGTAAAGCTGGAGTTTTTTGAGATGGTCTGTGTAGGGCATCTGTTTGAGGCCAGTAATCCTCTTTGTGAGGTATTTCTGTGGCCTTTCCAGTTGTTGTAGATGTCTTTTGAGGTACATATCAAAAGGGGCATTGTACTCTATAGTGGGTCTAATGAGCGATGAGTAGAGGGGAACAATGACCTCCTTTTTTTTTTTTTTTTTTTTTTTTTTCTGGATGAGAAACCTTTTGTGATGAGGTGAGCCATGTAGAAGGATTTCCTGACCACTGTGGCAATGTGATTATCAAAGGAGAGACTACTGTCCACCTGTGTCACAAGGTCTCTTGTCACACTTTCGGCGTTAAGTAGACTACCACTTATGTGGTAGTTCAGGGGTATGGAGTTTTTACCAAAGGGGATGACAGTACACTGTTTTTGGCATTGAGCTTGAGGCCATGGCTTTGACACCAGGCATCTGTCTCGGTGAGGCCCTTTTGTAGTATGTCCACATCGTTAGGAATTTCGATTATGGCTCCTAGTTTGCAGTCATCTGCAAACTTTGTTAGCCAAAGACCACCTGTGTTAGCTTGTACTTAGAGAAGTAGATACCAAACAGGAGAGGACCCAGGACTGAACCATGTGGTACTCCACTTGTCACTGGTCTGAAGTCGGAATTTGAGTCTGCTAATTTCACAATGTGGGTTCTGTCCATGAGCCAGTTGGCAACCCATCTCGTGACATAGGGATTTATACCCCGTTTAGTGAGCTCATCTATAATTCCAGAGTGGGGGATGGTGTTGAAAGCCTTGGCGAGATCTAGATTAGCTGTGTGAACCACCTTACCGTCATCTTTGGCTTTGGTGACTGCTTCAAAGAAGTCAATCGGGTTTAGGAGACATTATCTGCCTTTTACAAACCCGAACTGGGTAGGGTCCAGAGTTTGGAGATTACCAATGTCTTTGTTTATGAGTTCCATGATGATGATTAGTTTTAATCAAGAATAGTGGATGCTTTATCAGCATGTCTCAAGGGAACAAAAGTAAATTCCTTTAGAAACAACTGGTGGTAGATTGGCCCAGTAATATCTGTAAAATTAAAAATATTAAAATGTGATAAGTTCACAGTGTCTGCAGACAGATCGGGAATGGCAATTTGAGGATCTAATTCCAGTCACTGTCTTGGTCACTTTCCTCTGTCTGGTAGTATTACTTTCCATTCCGCTTGTTCCTTTGAAAAAAAATTGTAGTTCCCTTCCAATTTGCAGTGTTCCTGTTGGAAGTTCTCTTGGACCTTCTTAAAGGTGCTGGATCTGAAGGGCACAGATTGTTGACCTCGTATTTCTCGTTGCACTGTTGTACCACTTTATTCACAGTGGCTAGTGTTGAACGTGTTCCTGGAGGTTAAAAGAAAAACATGGTGACCTGTCATTCTTATTGTTGTCTTTTATCTTAAAATCCATCTTCTCAATGTTATAAAAAAAACCTTTTGTTTTGCTTTTGATAAGTGTTGAAAATGAAGTTCTCCGATTTTGTATGAGGCCTAAGCTGCAATGTCTGGATGTAGCTTTTGCATGCTTGATTCATTCTCCTTAATGAGCAACTTAGTTAACTTGAAATCCTTTTTTTATTAAATAATTCATACTGCTGTGCATGAAACGGCGTGTTTATTTCCATCACATTAGGAAGTATCCATAGCTGAAATCCCTTGAAAGCATGATTCTGTTGCACACTTTCTTTTAAAAGAATAATTTATTTAATTGAAAGATTTTCTACTTCAGCAATTTGTTCTCTTTGCAAAAAAATCTGTTTTATTGAGGTATTTATCTCTCTCTTAGCAACCTCATGGGGGAACAGTTCATTAGTTAAATTCAGCCATTCATTCAATAATGGCAGATCAAAGACTGCTGGATTAGTTGTCTATGACTTAAACCCTGTTACGTATTGTTCAAATTAAACTAAATTCTAGGGATCTTTGTTACAGCTGCTGCTTTTTCGTCATGATAAATTTGACGTGAAAGTAGTTTCTGTGGTATTTGTGGAACAGACAAAGATTCCCCATGAGAGAAGATAAAATGACTTTTTGTGAGTCATAAAGAATGGTGTTTCTTCTGAGGACATCTCCACAAATATAAATGATAAGCAATAAACCTTAACCAAAAAAAAAAAAAAACCACAAAAAATCTGGGAAGACTCGCCCAGTGCAGGATTTAAAAAATATATATAAAATAACCACAAATACACAGTTCATCAGTGACTGCAAAGAATGCAACAAAACACAATGAAGAACCAAAAGACAAAAACTTTTTTGTTATTGTCGTGACCTAAATAAATAAAACACTTGCAAACCACTGCTTAAAAAGCTCCGTGAACATCACGAAAAAAAAAAAAAAAAAAAAAAATCTGGGAAGACTCGCCCAGTGCAGGATTTAAAAAAATATATATAAAATAACCACAAATACACAGTTCATCAGCGACTGCAAAGAATGCAACAAAACACAATGAAGAACCAAAAGACAAAAACTTCCTTATTGTCGTGACCTAAATAAATAAAACACTTGCAAACCACTGCTTAAAAAGTTCCGTGAACATCACGTGACCAGTTGGTCAAACTAATTAAAAATAATCATGCACACACCACAATACAGAAATCACATATTTTATCGCTGGTCACTTTACTTATGTTCAGTATCTAAGTTAAAAAAAAAAAAAAAAAAAAAAAAACTTTGTCCTCTCTTCAGTTCACTGAGGATGGAAATATTTTAATTTAAACCAGGAGGCCTAGAAGCATCTGCCCTCAATTACCGTGCATGTTCTTTTTGTTGCTAATCGTTTTGCTAATCTCCCCCAAATATGTTTGCTTCTATTTTTTTCAAAATTAGGAAAGAAAAACCTTTAGACCTATAACATTGTGTTAAACGACTTGCTAAAGCACTTGCCTTTCCTTTATTGTACTATGAATATGCTGGTATATTTAAATGTTTTCTCCATTTTACCTAACGTTGGAAAAAAATAGAAACAAAGGTGTTTGGGGAAGAGTGAAAAAATGACTTGGAACAAAAAGAGCATACGAGGATGGTTGCTCTGTTTTGATTTGGTAGCGGATATACTTCAAGGTCTAGATTTTTTTCTTGTATTAGAGCAAGTTCTGGATAAAATTGATTACAAGCTGGGCGACAACTTCAACTGCACTGATCAATTTGTAAAGGAGATGGATCGGACACTTAATCCACCTTTTACTGCATTGCTAGGTCTGCCTAAGGATATTAGGCAGGAACACGAACACACACACACACACACACACACACACACACCTGATGACCAGGTCCAGGTTGAGCAACTAGAAAGGCGGCTCAAATAATTGAAGGATAGGGCTCACTGGAAAAAAATTCACTTGGTTGGTATACTAGAAGGAAAGGAAGGAAGTGACCCAGTGAATCTGATAAAATTGCTTTTCTCCAACTTGAGTTGAATTCTTGAGTTGACTATAGTGATCAAGAGGTCAGTTAGGCCATATGTAGCAGGCATTTAGCACTTCAGGAGACGCTGTATCTAATAATGTGAGGTCTGAAGCCTGTCCTCTAAAATAATGGGTCTTGTCTGTGCTTTAGAAGGTAGGGAAAACCTTGTATGTATAAGGAAACGAGTGTTCTTGGGACAAGGTTCAAGTGCAGACACCAGGGTAAAGAGGAATTGGTTTGTCCCAGCTATGTAGTGCACGAAAGCTACTGTTTTGCTTACTTAGTGTATTTTTTTTTCCATAAATGGAGTAAGACTTCCTAGATTCAGAGGAGGCAGTAGCAATGATAAAAGTGTCAGACTCCACAGGAATTGTCATGTAAAAGTTCAAGTCAAAAGCAGCAATAGGAAGATCAAGATTTGGATCATTGTAATGTGCTGGACTCCTTTCTCTTGTTCGAACAAAGATTTAAGTCTGCGAAAGCAAGCATGATGATAAAGGAGTAGTAGTACAGGAATGCTGTAGCAGTGTGGTTAAAAAACAAGAATTATTATGACATTAATAACAATGTACTAAGCATGCAGTCAGTCGTGAGGGACTTGGGCACCCAGGTTGATAGCAATCTGACTTTGACCACCATGGTGTCTGTTCTACGGAAGGTTTTCTACATGGCCCACCTCATAAATAAGGGTATTTCATCCAGGATTAGAGTTCATAACATCCCTGTACTCCTCCCTTATCAGACCAAGCACTTGCAGCAGTTGGAGAGACCACAGAGGTTCCAGACCAAGAAAATCCAAGGTCTCAAACGCCTATCCTATACAGAATAGGCTAAAAGCCCTGTCACTCTGCTCAGTCTCATACAGACTGCTCATAGGTGACCTGTGTCTGTCATACAAGGCCATTTCAGACCCAGCCTTGATGGAGTTGCTGCATATCTGTAAGACAAACTTCACTCGCGCAATCCGCACGCAAGGCTTTAACCTGGTCTGTGACAGTAATAGAAGTTGTTGGCGGGATAGATTTGTATCCCAAAGACTACCCCCGTCTGTGAAATAGACTCCCTCTCCATGTCAAGCAGACTACCTCTCTAGCCCTCTTTTTAAGAGGAGCCTGGATAACTGGGTGGGAAATAGAAAATACACCCCTGGGATCCCACCTGTGTCTGGACAAGGGAAACGGTTGTTAATCTCATTAAGGATCCTCATCCCAAAATCCCACACTGTTCTTATTACTTGAACTCTACCTCCTTCATGACCCCCCCCCCCCTTTTCCACTAATAAATAACGTAAACGGAAGGATATCATTTGAGCCTTAACTGGATAGATCCTAAAAGGGTCTATATTAGAACACCGAACATTCAAAATTTCGAGTGTTCCATTATCGAGCCTTACGAATCGAACATTCAGAACAGCGGAGTTTTTCCTAGGGAAAAAATTTGCTATTCCAAAACACATACACACAACACAAGCACACCAAACAAACAGCAATCCACACACATACACCTAAACTCTTATACCTAACCCTACACTAAACTATACATGCACCACTAACTATCCACTTACCTTAACCCTAACCCTAAGGTCTGTCACTATCGTACAGTCACCTCACCCGCTCCTTAACCCACCTACCCCGCCCTAACCCTAACATCCACACAATCGCACACTTACCTGACCCGTGCCCTAGCCCGCCTAACCCGCCCTAACCCTCACTCCAACAGAATCGCACACTTACCTGAACCCGACCCGCAACTTTCCACCACAGCGCTGAAAATACCGAAGCAACAAATGGACAACCGAATTCTTTCCCTAGGAAAAAATTTGGTTTCCCGTTTCTTTGATATGAAAACGAGTCGATATTAGAACACTCGAAATTTTGAACGTTCGGTGTTCTAATATAGACCCGATCTAAAATATCCCTACAAATCAGGTAATCTTAAACTACCTTGTTCTACTGGGAGGATCAATTTTATCCCACTTAACTCTTGTTCTCTTCCCATCCAGTTAAATTCCTTCACCTGTTTAATTATTGTCCACGACTTTTCCTGTGGTTAGTAAAATTATGCCTGATATATAAAACTAAAGGGACTAAATACATTTTCACTGCCTTTATCTTACTCTCCCTGGTCGTAAACAATAGATCTGATGTAAATCTTTGTTCATTCATTACAGATAGGACTTCGGTTCTGTCGTCTGAACTGATACGGCAGTTTCCCAGCTCGCGCAAGCCAAAAACTCTCAGCTAAGAACCTACCCACAATGCCCTTCTCCTAGATACTCCATATCTCATTTGCTGCGTTCCTAGTCAGACGTGTTAGCCATGTCTCTCAAAGCTAAGTAGTAAATTGTTTATTTTATGACAGTTTTTCTTCTAAATTACTAAATTTGTAGTCAAGTTAGCCTTTTTTCACTGTCGCCTATAACATAGGCCTATTTCCTACCCTTTTCCTTCCTCTTTGTGAATAGCTCAACTGGAGGTGGGCTTGAGTGGGCCTGCTGTACAGGTGATGGAAAGTGCCCTTCATTCCGAAGGCTCACGGCCAGCACCTAGGACACCCATATCAGAAACCTCCCCTAGCATGCACCCCTCCCAACCCGCTACGTCACGTCCCTTGGGATGGGAGTTACAAGAACCCCCTGTGAAGGGAACCCCTTCTCCAGAGTCCTCCTCAGAAGATCCCACTGGAGAGACACCCCCTGAAGAAACGGTGCAAGAGGAAGCACCTTGACTCCCCGGAGGAATCTATCTCGGAAGACACTGATTGTGATGAGGGGGAAGGGTCCCCACATTCTCCTCCACTAACCCTTCTGAGGAATCGTGTTTCTGCAGCCTTTCTGTGCCCAGCCATCTGCTTCCTGAGTGACCCCCCCCCCCCCACCAGCAAATGATGTTGTTACTAATTGTGCAGCGTGCCTGGAAGGCCCCGGACAATGTAGAACTTGTCGCCCGGAGGCCAGACAAAATTTAATCTACACCTGAAGACCAGCCCCACTGGTCCAAGCAGCTGACAGTTGATTCTATGGTCGTGGCGGCGGCCACCAATAGGGAACTGGCAGAAGATAGTTCCACTACCCGTCCTCCAAACGGGGAGTCACGGACCATGGACAGACTAGGGAATCGGACCTATGCTTCAGCGACCTCCGCCATTTGGTCGCTGAATTATCTGGCACACTTTACTCTCCTCCAAAAAGACCTAATTTCTGAAAGGTCTTCCTCCTTGGTGGGGGTACTGCCTGACGAGATGTGTGACACTGTCACCTCGCAGGTAGCTACCCTTGAATCCATCTTGAACTCCTCGATGCGTTTGATATCTCACAACACCGAGGGGGCAGCTCGAGCTGCCGCATCTGGTGTTGTCATGAGACGTAATGCTTGGATGCGGTTGTGTGACTTCAGACCCCTTTAAGTTTTCCTTCATCAATGCACCTGTCGACGAATCTGCATTTTTTTTTTGATCCAAGGTACAAGACACACTTACACGTAGTGAGAAAGACTGAAAGACCTTGTCTGTTGTGGGCATATGCTTTTCCAGCCCCCGGTGGTCCTGCTCCAGGAACCAGAATGGAGGAAAGATGTGGTTCAAGAAATCCCAAGGATCCTTTCATGACACTCGTGGTGAACAATCCCCCCGGGTCAGAGGGGGCAACTCCTATGGAAGACTCCCCTTTCGGGGTAGAGGAGGTCCACGTAACCAGGGAGCCAGAGATTCTTTCTCCGGCAGACCCTACCAGCACTCCTGAGCAATGGCCCAATTGCTTTCCTCTGGAAGCAGTCGGGGGTTGTTTTTCTCTGCATCTACCAGCCTGGCATGTTTATTACTACCGATTTGTTTGGGTGCAGAGAATAATATTCATAGGCAACCAAATACCATTCGACTTAACTCCCAGACTCCTCAAACAAATCCCTGATGTACCACCCAATCGGAGGGAATTAGCAGCCTTAGAAATAGAAAAACTACTACGAGAGAAAGTCATCCAACCAGTCCCACCAGAACAGACAGGATCCGGGTTTTATTCGAGGTTCTTTTTAGTGCCAAAAAAGACAGGGGACTTGAGGCCAATCCTGGATCTCAGCCTATTGAACAAATTTATCAAACCTCAAAAATTCCAGATGGTCACAGTACAGTCCATTCTTCCTTTCCTAGGGAGGGACAATTGGATGTGCTCTATAGACCTATAGGGTGCGTACTACCACATAAAGATGGATCACAGCTCCCGAAGGTTTCTCCGCTTCTGGCTGGGAGCCAGTCACTACCAGTTCAGGGCTCTGCCATTCGGTCTCTCAACAGCCCCCTGAGTGTTCACCAAATGTATGGCAGTTGTGGTGACCCATCTTCGACCTACAAGTATTCCAGGCATTTCCCTATGTAGACTGCTTGCTCCTACCGCTCCGACCAGGAATCTCCTAGTCTACAGCCTTTCTTACACTCAAGGTCTCGCTCTCAGCTTGAGGATTACAATCAATAAAGGCAAATCTCATATGTCCCCAATGAAGACACTGGACTTTATTGGAGCGGTCTTCGACACAACATCCTGTTAAGCCCCCCCCCCTCACAGGCTTTTGAAAATAAGACATTAAATTCAAGACCTTCTTCCTCACACGTTTGTACCAGCACATCTTGTACTGCAACTCTTGGGCTGCATGGCAGCTGCCATTACTTTAGTACCACTGGCGAGACTGCACATGAGAATCCTGCAGTGGCTCCTTTCCACATAATGGTCTTTGTTAACCTACCCACTCAACTACATGATACGCCTTACAAACCGTTGCAAGAAAGAAATGCTATGGTGGATGGAGCCACAAAAGAATCTTTGGTGTCGACCGTTCGGTCTTCCCCAACCCAAGGGCACGATGACCACCGACGCTTCACTGTTAGGGTGGGGGGGGGACATTTTCAGGGAAAGACTGTCCAAGGCACCTGGACCCCCATTGAGCCTGACTTGCACATAAATGTCCTGGAACTGAGGGCAGTTCTCTTAGCGTTGCAAGTGTTCCATGCATCCCTACCCTCGGGGACCATTGCAGTTCACTCAGACGACATGTCAGTTGTCTGGTATATGAACAAGCAAGGTGAAACCAGATCTTACCCCCTGTGTGGGGAACAATGAGGATTTGGCACTGGGCGATGGCTTCCAATCACGTTCTTATAGCCACGCACATTCCTGGGAGTTCCAACCGTATTGCAGACAGTCTGAGCAGGAACATCCTGATGCCTCAACGAGTTGTCCCTCAACCCTGTAATAGCAGATTGGATCTTCCAACATTGGGGAAAGCCTTGCTGCGACCTGTTTGCTTCCTCTTTGAAACTACAAATGCAGGAGCTATTTTATATTGATCCCCCCCCCGCAGGGGGAACCACAGCAGGACGCTTAAACGCATAATTTGCCCCCAGGTCTTCTGTATGCCTTTCCCCTATTTCCACTCTTTCCAAAATTTCTCCAGAAAGCTCGAGTTTGAAAAGCAAAATGATCCTCATTGCTCCCTACTGGCCATGTCAAGTCTGGTTCCTGCTTCTGTGGCCTCATCTGATTCACAGCCCGTGGATCCTGGATCATTCCCAGGATGTGTTATCCCATCCCCAGGGATTGATTCATCTGAATCCGCACAGTCTCAAGCTCACAGCTTGGTTCCTCCACTTCCAGTGATTGCCAGGATGCCTGACATCCCATTTCCTGTTCGTGAAATTCTTCTGGCCTCACCCAAACCTTCCACTAGAAAGGTTTATTCTAGTAAATGGACTAGGTTCTCTATTTGGGCCAAAGACCAGAACTTAGACTCTTTCTCTATGCCTATTCAAAAGATTCTACAATACCTGACTACTCTCTTCTACACGCAGGAGCCTCAGCTTCAATGGTCACTGTACATTTAACAGCTATTGCCAGTTTTCATAATGGTCTTGATAATTTTTCAATTATGTCACACTGCCTATGCAAGACCCTTTTTGAAGGAAGTATTACATGTTAAACCTCCGGTCAAGCCTTCCTTAGAACCCTGGGACTTGACTCTGGTGCTTCAGCCTCTCACAGGCTCTCCCTTTGAGCCCTTTGATTCATGTGATTTGAAATTTTTGTCATGGAAAACCATACTTCTAGTAGCACTCACATCAGCGAGAAGAGTATCTGAGCTGCAGGCCTTGAGTGTCAAGAGTCCTTACTTGATCTTCCACACGGTTAGGGTGTCCCTTCGTACTGACCCTTCTTTCTTGCCCAAGGTCATTTCTGGCTTTTCCATTAAGCAATCTGTTGACCTGCTGGTTTTCTTCTCAAGGCATTCTAATAGAGGGGAATACCTTTTGCACACACTTGATGTGCACCGGCAGCTTCGTTGTTATTTGAACAGGACTAAATCTTTCAGGAAAACAGACCAGTTGTTTGTGGCCTTTGCAGGACCCAGACTGGGTAAACCTGTTTCCAAAGTGATTTTATCCTCTTGGCTTAGAAACGTCATTACCTTTATCTACCAACAGAATAAGCTACCCTTGCCTTCCAGAATAAAGGCTCATTCTACTAGATCTATGGCTACTTCTGTAGCTTTTCATTCCAGAGCCTCTCTGGATGATATATGCGCAGCAGCCACTTGGGCAAGACCTCATACCTTCATATCTCATTACAAATTGGATTTGACCTCCAGGGGGCGAGCATCTTTTGGTTCTATGATGCTCAGGAATATCCTTCCTTAGGGCCACCCAGGATTCAAATAGCTGGGGACTCGGTCCTATCTGTAATGAATGAATAAAGATTTACAACATCAGATAAAGAAGTTATGCCTTACCATAATGTTCCATCTGTGTTGTAGATCTTTGTTCATTCATTACTTCCCTCCCTCCTTCCCCTTGCCTGGATTCCTGGTGGACTTTAGGAACTCTTGGTTAGGGTATTTGCTCAGACAGAACCTCCTACTATTTTTCCTATTACTACATCTTTTTTCTAGGGCAGGCAAACTCTATCTGGAGTATCTAGGAGAGGGGCATTGTGGGTATGTTCTTAGCTGAGAGTTTTTGGCTTGCGTGAGCTGGGAAATGGCCGTATTGGTTCTGAGGACGGAGCCGAGGTCCTATCAGTAATGAATGAACAAAGATGTACAACACAGATGGAACGTTATGGTAAGACAACTTCCTTTTTTCAATTTCTCTGTTTTTGTATTATCTTTTGTTTAGTCTCTTTCCACATATCCTTAAATGCCATAACAAAAGCAATTTTAATCCATAGTCCTAAATACTTCCATCTTGTTGTGTCCCCATAAATATGAGTATTGCTAAACCAAGTCATGAGTAAGTACATAATTTGCAGCTATAGCCTATCTTCATTAAATTTTATATTCCAGAAAGATTTTAAGCAATCTCAAAATCGTTCACATTTATATAAAGCCAACTTTTCTTGATTACCATACCAATTATATCCTTGAATTTGAGTCCTTAATTTTTTTGGCCAATGTTTCTAAATATAAAGCAGATAATAAAAGGGAAAAGGGGATCCCCTCTGGTTCCTGTGTTAGAACTCAACATATCTGAGAGGAGCCCTCCAACTTTTATTCTTGCCTCTGGTACCTTGTATATTATAGCAATTGACCATATTATTGCATCAGGGAATGCAAATGTGTCCATTGACCTAGTATATAGGATAATAGTAGTACAGTTTTTATTTATACATAGAACCGTTTTAAGGAAAATATTTTAGCATACATTTTGGAGCCTGTACATACGGTGTCTGTGCTGCTTTCAGTCCTTATAATCTCACCTGCAGTAATATTCGTTTGTGCATGCTTTTGTTTGTCAGAGTTGTAGTTAAGCTATTTTTCATGATAGCTGCACAGAACTATCTAGAGTTCAGACTGAGAATTCTGACTTTTAATTAAAAATTTCCTGTTTTTCTTATTTTATTTTACAGCACCACTGTATTTGTCTGCTTGACACAGATATGCATTGTGTTATTTGTCCAAAGGAAGCATCAGGAGCAAAGATTCACATTGGTTTCTTTTGATCAAAATGATAAAAGGCTGTACATCCCACTGTGAACATTTTTGTGTTTACTTTTTTAGGCTATCTGCAGCAGGAAAAGCTTACAGCCACTTGTCAAGCCTTCATACTTGAGAGTCCGAACCTAAAAGAATATGCTGAGCACTGTTCAGTGGAAGAAGGAGTTTCAGCTTGCTTATTGGTAAAAGTCTAAGGATTTAGATAAATATGACCATGACCAATCTCTTTGGTAATTTTAATACTTGAAACGTTTTGTTGGATGCTTGCCTAATATCAGCAGTCAGATGTAACGACTGTGGGGGACCCGTACCACATGCACTCACTGTATGACTAACTGCTTGATTTTAAAACGGGAGAAAAAAATTGGCAGTTACTTTTTGTATCTCAGTTGTTTTCTGTATTGCTTGAGAGAATTTCTGTATTTTATTTTCTACTGTTGAGTACATTTGTTTGGTCTGGTATAAGCATAGGTCTCAACCTCTTAAGAGTCCAGTGTGGAACACAGACCTTAACAATGTGTGGCAAGTGGTCAAAATGTGGAATACCCTATTTTCGCACTGCAGGAAACATGTCATTGTCATGAAGTATGATAGAACATCTGTAAAATTCAGTAAGACATTTCTCAGATCAGAAACCTTTGTTTTACAATGTGCAATACCATATCCACACCATAAGTAAATGAAACGGCACTTTACAAAAATAAAATTCACATTTACTACATTTTCTAAACCAACATTGCATGTCACACAAATGATTTTCGTTAGACCATGTTAAACAGCATCCTGTCTACTTTAAAGCATATCATTACTATAAATAACTCACTTTTGACATCCATCCTGACATACCTCTCAACCTCTTAGTGCAAGAAATGTGGATAAAGCCCAATGTTATAGGGGGACAAGCAGCACAAAAATAGAGACACTTTAAATATTGCTCTGATAAACTCGGAAATATTGCTAGAATAACAGTATCTGTGTTGGCCTACAGCAGACATACTAGGGACAAGCAGCACAAAACTCGAGCCACTAAATATTGGTCTTATAAAGATAGAAATATTGCTCTGAGAAACTTGGAAATATTGCTAGAATAACAGGATCTGTGTTGGTATACAACAGACATACCAGGGACAAGCAGCACAAAAACAGAGATACTAATCATTGCTGTTATAAACTTAGAAAGTTGCTAGCATACAGGTTCTCAAGGATAGAAATTCTTGCAGAGGTAACATTGCAGCTACATTTATAAAGCACTTGCCTCTGCCTAAAATCCACAGACTCGGTCTCCACACAGCACAAACTTTTATCCAAAATGATGATCTGATCAGCCCTGGTTGTCCAGCAGGCAGCAACACAAACTTCAGCCTTCTTCTGACTGATCTTGATCCACCAAAGCAAGGCCCCTGAAGTCCCTTCAGCTTGCTGACTCCTCTCCTGGCTTCCAAGTCCCAGTCCCAATATCTTCAATCCACAGCAGAACGTGATTAACCTGTATTGGGGAGCTCTCATTGGCTCCTGTCCTGAAACACATTACTTAATTGGCTTGTACACCGCATTCGTGCTTGGCTGTAAATGCGGTGTACGAGCCAATCAACAACTGTAGAGCACAGCCAGCGCTGTGTAATGTGGAAGGGCAGCAAGCTATGCATCGGTTTGTATACCGCGATGCTGATTGGCAGGAATTGCAGTACGCAAACCAATTAGAATGTGTGTAGCGGAGCCACAGCTGTTAAGCGTTCCGCATAATCTGGAGAACTTGGATGCTCAGGGGTATAAGGGCCTTCTTGGATTTGAGTAATGATTGACTAATCGAGATTTAAGACCAATGAAGTTCTGGGTAGCTTACAGGACTTGGGCTTCAGATTTCACTTGTTTTTCAATACTTTCTTTCCTTAATACTTTACAGAGTTGTACTGAGAACAGCACTGTAGGAGCTGTAGTTCTATAATGGGTAGTGGAGACATTAAATTCCCTCTCTCTGCTTCATACTACTGAAGCTGTAACGTATTCCAACTGTTGAACTTAACAAACCACTCTGGTCCATTTAAACAGCTTGTGCTGACTTGTACTATCCTCCTCTTAGCTGCGCAGATTGACACAGTCCTTGTATCATCTTTGGTATTCTGTGCCATCTTACATTGAACACATTATCTGTACAACAAATATTTCCCCAGCCCCTCTTTACTTCATAAACTGCATCACACGATAGTACTGGTTATTGTAGCGACACAGTAGACTAACCCTCCCCTTTTATTGCCAGCCTTGTAGCACATTGAATCCTTAGGCAGTATATTAGCGGCTTCATGCTCACTGAAAATGAACTCCTACTTAACCCAAAGGGCTGTACCTGTCAGAGGTATAAATATTTAACTAAACTGGACACGTCCTTCTACTCGGGTGGATGCAGTGAACAAAACACTGCTTACCACCATCCCCAGTTATGTAACCTCAACAAACTGCTCCCACCAAACAATCTTATGATGATGAGACATTAATATATCTCTACCCAAGCCTGCAAATCTAGGCATCCGCTTAAACCTAAATCTACCTCTAGTACAAGAACCACCATCAACAAGGGATAACTAACCTAGAGCATGCACTGACACTATAGAAAGCTATGCTGTGAAAATGGGTCAAACAACTAGTATGCAGTAGACCTTAAGGCGGCAGCAAGCGTAAGCGGGTACTTCTGGTAACATTTTATTCATAGACAGTTCCATAGTTAGATACATTGGTGCTCCGTTCACCAGGCTGAGGAAAGATGGAATAACTCTCCCTTACCAGGATCTGCAGAGCCACATGTCCCTTCACCTCAGGAACACATATGGTCTGGTCATTGCACACGTGAGAGTGAGTGACTTGAGACACATATACACACACAAAGTTGAATCTGTGTGTGTGTGTGTATATTTATTATTTTATTTTAGTTTACATTTGTTTTATTTATATACAATATATATATATATATATATATATATATATATATATATATATATATATATATAATATTCTATAATCAGCCTGAGAGGAGATATCTGACAGCCCTTGCTGTTTTGCTAAGAATGAACTTCACCTGACTTTCATGATGCAAAACGTAGTTTAATTATTTATTTATTTATTTTAATATAAAAGCAAGGCCAGGCTCCTCAGATTGTCTACATGGCCTTTCATAATTAAAGTCCATATATGTATACACACAGGCTACAGGACCAGCATAGGCTAAACCCGCAAAACTTCTGGGGAGCAATAAAGTCCCTCTCATACCCAGGGTCTAACACCAATCCTTGCCCACACCATGATGAAACACCTTCGGATATAACCTCTCTCTCTAACCCCTGTTTCATTGACACCATTGCTAAATTAACCAACACTTTCCCTCCTAAACACAACTTGACTAATCAGTAGTCCACTCACTCTACACCTTCCTCTCTACCTAATTTTTCATTCTCTCTTCTACCCACATGCACCATAAAAGAAACTCCTTCAAAATCTCAAACCATGCAGCAGTGCTCTTGACAACTTAACCAAATTCCGAAAGTTATCCGTAAGCTCCGTTGCTTATACCATTAGTATACTTCTCAATAGAGCTATCCAAGAATGCCTTGTTCCAGATATCTGGTAGAAAGCAGATATTCTTCCTCTGCATAAAGGCAGTAAAAACTCAGACATCTCCAACTTCTGGCCCATCGCTATCCTCTGTCCCATTTCAAAAATATTAGAAAAATGTGTCCATACCCAACTTCTTAACCACTTAGTAAACAACCAACTTCTCACCCCATCCCAACACAGCTTTAGACCAAGCCATAGCACAAACGCAGCTCTTATCTCCTTTATGGATACCATAAATTGTGCACGCAATGCCAGCTTTATAGTCTCTACTCTCTTCCTCGAGCTTTCAAAAGCCTTTGATATTATCTCACATTCCCTCCTGCTCTCCAAACTTGGTATTCTTGGTGTCTCACCCCCAATCCTTAACTGGTTCTCGTACTACCTCTCCGACAGATACCAATCAATAAAATGTCAGCAATCCTGCTCCTCCTTCTTCAACATCACCACAGGTGACCCCAAGGCTCCATATTAGGCCCCCTTCTATGCAATATATTTATCAATAACTTCTATAACTCCTTTACTCACAGCACAGTAATCCAATATGCAGTGTATTTGACAATCCTCTGCACTGCAAAAACCCCTTCTGAGTTACAACTACTAACCCAACATGCCTTTACATCCACTGAAAAATGGATGTCAAACAATCACCTTGCTCTCAACCCAAATAAGACTAGACTAATCCTATTCACTCCCCAAAAAACAACCTCCCTAGATAAGACCATATTCTCTATCCAATCCCAGAATAAT
>NC_056735.1:769450114-769460114 GCF_019279795.1 Protopterus annectens | reverse complement strand
CATCATTAGGCCACTAATTGATTACAACGCCCCATTTGCTATGGACCTCTCCAATCACTTGCATGAACTGGAAAGGCCACAGAAATGCCACGCAAAGAGAATCCATGGCCTTCAACACCTGTCCTATGCAGACAGGTGCAAATCACTATCACGCTAGTCGATATCTTGCAGCTTGCTCAGAGGTGATCTATGTCTCACCTACAAGGCATTTTCGGACCCTGCCCTACTAGAGATGCTACATATCCGCAAGTCTTAACTCCTCATGCATTATCTGCTCAAAAGGCCTAAATCTAATATGCAACATCAACAAAACAAGCTGGAGGGTCAGGTTTGTCTCCCAGAGACTACCTCATCTCTGGAATAGACTTCCCATGCATGTTAAACAGAGTACCTTGCTGACCCTCTTCAAGCACAACCTTGAGGAGTGGATGGGAAACAACAAATTTGTCCCTGGGGTTCCATCTGTGTCCCTCATTGACAGGTGCTGACTGAGATTTCTTTCTTGGGGATAAACTCTTGGCTAGGCTTGTAAGGGTCCCAGGGGCATTAGCCCAGTAACATCCCATGATCAGAGTTGCCAGCCAGCCAAAGGACAGTTGCAGAAACCTTTGGGACTCTTTCTGTAGTATGACTGCAGCAATTACTCACATGAAGGAAATAGTACAGTTGTTGTGTTGTCAACTTTATAAGTATAGTTGTTACAGTGTAGTTAAATCTGCAGTCCGGTTCCCCTTCTTCCACCGTTTACAACTGCAGATTTTTGGACTGGGATGGGGGGGGCACTTAATCCATTACCCCCTTCTTTTCTTACCATATCAGTCAACTGTTTTCCTATCCTGTTAAGCTAGTGAGGTTAGGAGGCATGTAAATAGTGCAGACTGTTTCTCAAGAAATTTCTCTTTACAGGCATACATCTTGTATTCTCACAGTATGTGTAAATCTTGTTTGGGCACAAAAAGATGTGGAGACATCTTGATGACAGGAGAAGTAAGGCTGGTGTTGGAGAAAGGGGCTGGGCTCTGAAACTTTGCTCACATGTACGACATCATCTGAGGCGGAGACCCCTGAAGTTATAACTGTAGCAGTGATTACCGTCAAACATACTACAGCATTAACTACTGTCAAACATTTACAATTATGGTATGTAGAGAACACAGCTATACTTTTAATTTTTATGTGAAAAGAAAGATGTAATCAAAAAGTCTACCTGTCAGTCTGGACCTTAAGGGTTGCCGACACCTCTCTTTCACACAAAAAGAAGGAAATAAAGATGGCATGGGCTCGCTGCCTGACGTACCTGGTATCCTGCTGATATTCTCGGTGTATAGAGAGACCAACCTCAGTTTTGAGATGTCTAAAGCTCTGGAAGTCTGGCCAGATGGATGTGCGTGTGTCTGCTGTTAATTCCTATTTATTACAAGTCGTAATGGAGTAGTGATCCTTGTATTTGAAGGTGATCCTTTTTAGTGAGTTACTCGTACAGTTATTCTTTGTTTTATTGCCAGTGAACTCCATGATTTTTCTCGTCTCTCAACTCTTTTATTACAGTGTTTCTTTTTATATTTCAGTCCTTGTTTGGGAAAAATCTGGTGTCAATTCTCAATGAATATGTCAGCATGAAAGCAAAAGGTAAGAACTTGGTCATCTGTGTTTAGTTTTATACAAGTTTTTCTCTTTGTTGCCCTGAACTGAAACAACAAAGCAAAGCTGTTTTTACTGAATATCATAAGAAACTTCATTGGTAATGGAGAGTGGAAGTAGTCTTTGACTAAATACATGTTTTAATTATTTGCTTTTCTTCTAGTCTCAGTTCTTGGATTTTGTGTCGGTCAGGAGATGCTGCCTATGTATGTTAGTTTATCTGTGCTCTTCACGGATTACTTTTACTGTATGGTTCTCCTGTCTTTGGGGTTGACTTGCCTTACAGCAGTTAATTGCAGGTCTTCCAGAAGGTAATAGGGATTGTGGGCCCTGAGCAATTGTCATTTATTTTCGGGTTCCTATTAGAACGACGAAAATGCATTTTTGGCGACACATATAGAGCGAACAGGCAAAACAGAGAAGTGGCTGTTTAGCTAATTCTTTCCCTGGGAAAGAAGTCGCTTGACCGCTTCGTTGCTTTGCCGTGTTCTGCATTGTAGTGTGATCCCTTATCCGGTATTGCTCCCGAGCATGAATGTGCAACAGATGCTCATCATGTTTCACTGTTGCAGTCATGACTGTAGGGATGTCCTTCAAGGATGCATCTGCAGTCCTTACAAATGGGTAGTCCTGTCGTCAGGCAGCCCTTCGGTCGGCCGGATTCCAAAGTCTGGGTCTGGCTTCGGCTGGTGTCGCACTTCACCCGACGTCATAGCTGCAGTTTTTCGGGTATAAAGGCATCAGCCGACGCCATCTTCCCCAGTCTTTCTTGCCGCTGGCTCCGAAGCAGAAGCTGTTCGCAAGTGCCGGTCGGTCAGAACCAGAGATTTCATACCGAATACTACTCAAGACTTCTAAAAGCTAAGTACCCGCTGGGGACTCTTTCTTGCCTCAGCCGATGTCAGAAAAAGTGAATAACTGTTTAACTTGTGGGAAACAAATACCTCATAAAGATTTCCACTCTTACTGCTTACCTTGTTTAGGCCCAGACCACGACGTAGCAGCTTGTCTAGCCTGTGCTTCTTTAACCGACGGACACTTGACGCCGGTCAGAATTTGCAGAACAGTTTTTCGCTCTGAATTTGCTTATATCATGCCGCCGGACCCTCCGACTTCACAAATTACCAAAACGCAGGAAAAGGACCGACACTCAGGTCCGCGGTTTCGCCGAAACCGCGTTAAGCCAACCACTAGTGTCTCGGTTTCGCTGAAACCGAGCAAGGTTCTTCCCCATCCGAAAACATGCCTTCTACCGAGGCCTCTTCTAGCCTGGTGGAATCTGCTTCTGAAATCCAACCTTCTGTTGCGGTTTCTCAGGAATTATCAGACACTATTCCCTTGGATATTTCAACCCCTGCACGTGGAGCTGCTAGGCCTCCTGCAGCCATGTCTATTAAGGCCTTTGCCAGGGCTAAAGCAGCTAAAGCTTCAAAACGGTGCCTGTTAAACCCCTCTCACAGGCCCAGCACCAGTTCCCATATGCTTTCTTTGGCTGAGGATCTCATTTCTTTAATTCGTGGCTCCCAGCCTCATCCAGACAGGGCCCCTCATCCACCTCCAGAGAAGAGGCCTAGAGCAGGGCCCCCTGAACCAGTATCCACAGATGACTCCTCTGATGACTCAGAACATACAGACCCTCCTGAGGCTCCTTATTCCCCTTACGAAGACTCTGATGCTGAAGAGTCCATTCCTTCAGCCCCTCCACCTGCGGAATTTTCCTTTGGGGAAACCTTGCATGCTATGAGGGAACAATTTCAGTGGCAGGGGCAAGATTTCTCAGACTCCAGAAAAAGGCTTAGAATCTTTCTACATTTACCACAGCATAGGCTTTTAGCTATACCTCCAGTTCTTTCTGTTGTAGATGATGCATTTAATGATGCTTGCACTACTCCTGATTCATTACCTCCGGCCCCTGCTAAGCCCGATAGGTTCTACAGGGTCCCGGACACGCATCACCATTTATACAAGGCTCCTTTTGCAGATCCAGAGACTATCTCCCAGGGTCCTAAAGCTGTAGCAACTACATCTGCTAAAAACCCCCTCCCCTCTGAAAGGGAATCCAGATCCTTAGAGAGATGGGGTAAAAAAGTTTACACTTCTGCTACTTGTCAGCTAGAGCTTTGAACTGCCAATTCCATATGATTCAATATCAAGAGTTTATGCTTGACCAGTTAACTAAAAAGCTGTCCTCTGAAGAATCTCTAGATAAAAAATATGTTCAGGAAATGGTACATAACATACAGCAGGTTAGTAACCATTCTTTAAAATGTGGCTATGATGCACTGGAGGCTTCCTTTAGATCAGCCATGACTGGCACAGTTATCCAGAGACATGCATGGGTGAAAGAGCAGGCATTACCAGACCATGTCAAATCTAAGCTTTTGGATGCACCCATGGACAAGGTCAATTTATTTGGTTCCCCGGCACAGCAGGTACTAAAGAAGATGGAAGAGAAGGCGAAATCTGTACAAACAGTGAAAGATTTCTTACAGGTTCAACCTCCAAGGTTTAGCAGGAACTGGCCTCCAAAATTGGTCCTTTCCAGACTCCTCTAAGACACAGAGAGGCAGGAATAGGCTGCTCAAGAGGCAGAAACCAATCCAGGGTGCCTACAGGGACGCCAGTGGCAAGGTAACAACCAGCGAGGCACGGACGCAGCCACCACCACTACAACAACACAATCACAGTGACTTGGATGTGGCACCGCCTACCAGGGAACAACTGGAAACACCCTTAGGCGGAAAGCTAACCTTATTTTCAAAGAACTGGCATTGCATCACAAGGGAAAAATGGATTTTGCAAACTATAGACCAAGGTTACAGGTTCCATTTCCATACTCTACCAGGAAAGAGAGGAATGCCAAACCTACCACCTACTCAAAGGGCAGAAGCTCTAAAGCAAATATCTCAATTATTAAGAATGAGAGCTGTGGAAAATGTACCATCTATGGAGCAAGGAAAGGGATTTTACTCCATACTCTTCCTGGTACCAAGAAAAGAGAACAAATGGAGGCCTATTCTCGACCTGTCCGCTTTAAACACATTCCTCATTGTTCCAAAATTCAAAATGCTGACCCTACAGCAGCTTCTTCCCATGCTGGGCAAGGAGTCTTGGCTGGTAACTGTAGATCTCAAGGATGTATACCTGCACGTCCCCATATGACCAATTTGCAGAAGATACCTCAGATTTCTTGCAGGATCAGAGCATTATCAATTCTCAGCATTGCCCTTTGGCTTATCTACTGCGCCCAGAGTGTTCACGAAATGCCTGGCATCAGTAATTGCTCATTGCAGACTTCAGGGGATCCAAATTTATCCCTACCTGGATGACTGCCTGATTCAAGCGGACAACAAAAGCAAACTAACAGAAGACTTACAAAGAGTCATTTACCTACTGCAAGCCCTGGGATATACAGTCAATATAAAAAAGTCAAGGCTGACTCCATCCCAAAGAATAACTTTTCTGGGTGCAGAGCTGGACACATCAAAACAAATGGCATTCCTAACTGCAGAAAAGCAAGAGCAACTACCTCTACTTCTTGGCATTAACAAAGCAGAACCATCTAACTGCAAGAAAAGTACTGCAAGCCCTAGGCTTCATGGCATCCTGCATAATTCTGGTCCCTCATGCCAGACTGCATATGAGAAAGCTACAGTGGTACCTAAAGAATTTGTGGTCCCAACACAAGCACAGCCTAGAAACCAAAATTCCAATAATCCCATGCCTGAAACAAGAGTTCCTATGGTGGGCTCAGGCCTGTCAATCAAACAAAGGATTGCCCGTCTGCAACAGTCAACCAAGCCAAACCATCACGACAGATGCCTCAGACCTCGGTTGGGGGGCACACATGCTGGACAAGTGCATACAAGGCTTATGGACTCAAGACCAGCTGCGCCTGCACATAAATCTAAAGGAAATGCTGCGCCTGCACATAAATCTAAAGGAAATGCTGGCAGTAAAATTGGCAATCCAGTCATTCAGACCATTTCTCCAAGAAGGTCAGTTGATGATAAGGACAGACAACACCACAGTTATGTGGTACATCAACAAACAGGGAGGCACACATTC
Source organism: Protopterus annectens (assembly GCF_019279795.1). Lineage (NCBI taxonomy): Eukaryota > Metazoa > Chordata > Ceratodontiformes > Protopteridae > Protopterus > Protopterus annectens. The sequence continues at coordinate 769,454,405 of NC_056735.1, read as the reverse complement.
ATATCCTCTATGCCGGCTGGCACTGGACCTATGGGATGTGGCTCTGAGCTACAACATTCAGTTACAAGCAATTTTTGTACCGGGAAAAGAAAACATTCTGGCAGACATTTTAAGCAGAACTACCACAGATGCCCACGAATGGATGCTGCATCCGGACATCTTTAAAGCCATCACAAGAGAATGGGGATTACCACAACTTATTTGCATCCCCACTCAATCACCAGCTAAAGAAATTCTGTACAAGGACGTACCACCCACTTGCTTGGAAGGTGGACTCCCTATCTTTCAGTTGGAAAAAACTGACAGCTTATGCATTCCCACCACTTCCTTTGATGCACAAGGTGCTTTTGAAGATCAAAGAGGAACGTCCAAGGATCATTCTGATAGCTCCAGACTGGCCAAGACAACATTGGTGCCCATTGCTGAGGAGCATGTCTCGGGAACAAATATGGACACTGCCCCTGATCCCATTGCTGTTAACACAGAACAACTACAACATCCTGCATCCAAACCTGAAAACTCTGCAGCTAACTGCCTGGAACATTACATAAGGACAATTAACCCAGATTATCCCAAAGGGTTAAAGACATAATCCTTGAGGCTCGTAGACCTTCAACAAGAAAAAATTATGCAGCAAAATGGAAAAGATATCTGATTTGGTGTACTGCAAAAGGAGAAGATGTGGCGCTAGTAAACATAGCCAACATCCTGGAGTACTTGGCAGAGCTCTTCCATGCAGGCCTGTCCTATTCTTTCATCAAGATACATGCATCAGCTATTTTAGCAGAATACAGCTTGGATCCTCCTGTCTTCTCTCATCCTCTGCTCAGACAGTTTCTGAGAGGAATTAAAAATGTAAAACCTCCCAGGAAACCACCATTGCCAGCATGGGACTTGAACTTTGTGTTAGAAAAATTGACACTTCCCCCTTTCGAACCAGCAGCAACAGCAGAATTACAATACTTATCCTGGAAGACTGCTTTCCTACTGGCAGTCACCTCAGCAAGAAGGGTCTCTGAACTACAGGCATTAATGGCAGTGCAACCCTTCCTGATCTTCCATCAAGATAGTGTCCATGAGAACAAATCCCACATTTATGCCTAAGGTGGTATCCAGAGTGTCTTTAAATCAGACTATCCACCTACCTACATTCTTCCCCAACCCACAGAACAGGGGAGAAAGACTGTTGCATACCTTGGATGTGCATAGGCAATTACGCTACTACCTGGACAGGACCAAGTCCAATAGAAAAACTGACCAGCTTCTGGTAGCATATGCAACAGGAAAGGAAGGAAAACCTATTTCAAAACAGACAATCTCCAAATGGATAGGAAATTGCATTAGATTTTGTTACTCCTACCATGGAAAGAAAACTCCAGAGAACATCAGGCCTCACTCCACAAGGGCTACAGCCACTACCACAGCTTTCTTACGAGGAGTGGCTACCAAGGACATTATATAGGCTGCTACTTGGACCTCCGTGCATACATTTGCCAAGCATTACAATTTACCTTTATACTCTAGATCCCGAGCAGGTTTTGCCACTGCTGTTTTGCAAGGGATCCTAACTACACCATAATCTCTGCTTTTTTCCTCCTCCCCTAGTTTAGCTATGGTATTCTACCCATTTGTAAGGACTGCAGATGCATCCTTGAAGGACATAGTACAGTTTTGTACCTACCATAAATGTAGATGTCTGATAGGAATGCATCTGCAGTCAGGATTACCCACCCACCTTCCCTCTGTGGTACTCCTAGGGTATTTGCCATCCTTCAGCTAGCTTGGGGGATCTATTATGGTGTATTTGTTTGTATATATGTACATACATGCTTATTTTATGTGTTTGCTCTCTACTATTTGGAAACATTGGCATTTATCCAAATTTAGCCATCAAAGAGGGCACCTGGCATCTGGGGCAAGAAACACTGAGGAAGATGGCGTCGGCTGATGCCTTTATACCCAAAACTGCAGCTATGACGCCGGGTAAAGTGCGACACCAGCCGGCCAGACCCAGACTTTGGAACCGCCGATCAAGGGCTGCCTGACGACAGGACTACCCATTTGTAAGGACTGCAGATGCATTCCTATCGGACATCTACATTTATGGTAGGTACAAAACTGTACTTTCTCCCCTGCCGGCAGGCAGTCCTCGGTCGGCCAGAATCCCAAAGTCTGGGTCCGGCGTCAGCTGTTCAGCCATGTTCCCTGACGTCAGAGCGCCAGGAGTACAAAGCTGACAGCCGACACCATGTTCCCCAGTCTTTCTTGCCGTGCGGTGATAGCAGTTCGCAAGTGCCGGTCGGCTGACTCCTGACAATTTTTTCTAATCAAACTTCAGTCCGAAGACTTTCTTCTCCTACTCAAAGCTAAGTACCCCGTTGGGGAAACTTTTCTTGCTCCAGTCCGATGTCAGAAAAAGTTAATAATTGTATTTCATGTGGGAAGCAAATACCTCAAGGATTTTCATTCTTACTGAATTCCTTGCTTAGGCCCTGACCACGACGTAGCTAGTTGTCGGTTTTGTGCTAGATTCAATCAACGTATTACTAAACGAAGGTACGATTTTGCTTTTCATTACTTCGGTAGGCGTTTTAATTACAAAATGTCGTTGGATACGGTTCCGGCTACCGGCGTTCACAAACGACGCAAGGACAAAGACAGGCCTCCGAGGTCCAAATCAGACTATATCGCACCAGCAGAGCCAGCTTCAGGTTCGGCCGTCAGTGAGGCGCTTTTGCAGCCCCTGTCGTTGGCCATTTTGGAACCGATAGCCGAAACGGACTCCCACGAGGAGCCAACTAGGCCTTTGAATATTTCAGTTGGACCTTCGGACAATGCTCCTTACGATGGGTCCGGAGCCGCTGTGCAGGTACCGGCTTCCGAAGGGGTTTTCAGGCCTACTCAGCTTCTTATAAATGCAAAGCCAAAGACAAAGGCAAAGACTCCTTCCAAATCAAAGACTGCAACCCAGGCCTCTTATGATCTGGCTCCCAAGTCTCAGAAACAGTTACTTAAAATGGCGGAGGACTTACTTACTATGATTAGGGGTTCACATCCCCCTTCAGATAAAAGGCCAAGGCAGGAAGTTTATTATGACTCCTCTGATCAGGCTTCTGTTTCTTCTGACCAGGAATATTCTTTCCCTCCTTATGAGGATTCTGATGCTGAGGAATCCATTCCTTCAGCTTCTCCCCCTGAGGATTTCTCTTTTGGGGAAACATTGCATGAAATGAGGGAACATTTCCACTGGGAGGGACAGGAGTACTCTGAATCTAAGAAAAGACTAAGGGATTTTCTTCTTCTTCTTCCCCAACATAGGCCTCTGGCTATTCCTCCTATTTGGATATTGTGGATGATGCTTTTTCGGAGACTAACTAACTTAACTCCTGACTCTTTTCCTCTAGCTCTTGTTAAGCCAGACAGATACTATAGGGTTCCTGATTCCCACCAGTTTTTATTCAAGAACCCTACTGCTGACCCTGAAACCATTTCTCAGGGTCCTAAGGGCGTTAAGGCCGCTTCTGCTAAAAACCCCATTCCCACTGAGAAGGATTCCAGATCTTTAGAAAGATGGGGAAAAAAAGTGTACACTTCTGCTACTTTATCTATTAGGGCTTTAAACTGTCAGTTTCATATGCTGAAATACCAGCAATTTCTCCTGTCTGTTTTAAAGCAAAAGCTATCTTCCATTTCCGCCTTTGCAGATGATAAGGAACTACATGACTTCTTGCATGCCACTGAACAAGTTAAGAAACATGGTTTACACTGTGGATTTGATGCCTTGGAGACTTCTTGTAGGGCTGCTGCCTCTGGCACAGTAATTAGAAGGCATGCATGGTTAAAGGAACAAAATTTGCCAGATCAGGTAAAGGCTAAATTATTGGATGCTCCTGTTCAGCATAATGTTTTATTTGGATCTAAAGCTGAAGAGGTGATTAAAAAGATGGAGGACAAGGCTAATTCCATGCAAACAGTTAAACATTTCTTACAAGTACAGCCACCCAGATTTAGTAGGAATTGGCCTACAAAAAATTGGTCCTTTCCCACTTCAGACAGGCCTCAGAGGGGTAGATATAGATGCCCCCCGAGGTAGGCCTCAAATGCAAGACTCTTGTAGACCAAGACAGTGGACTGCTTCCACCCCTAGGGGAGGAGAAGACAGGTCGCAAGCTCATAGAAAACAAATTCAATGACTCCCTCTGTTGGGCTGCACAAGCCCGTCTCGGAGGAAAACTCTCCCTCTGTCTCTGTCTCTCTCTGTCTCTGTCTCTGTCTCTGTCTCTCTCTCTCT